>NC_088238.1:17073306-17168306 GCF_036934945.1 Oncorhynchus masou masou | reverse complement strand
CCCCAGTCCTCCTCTCCCATGGCACCCCAGTCCTCCTCTCCCATGGCACCCCAGTCCTCCTCTCCCATGGCACCCCAGTCCTCCTCTCCCATGGCACCCCAGTCCTCCTCTCCCATGGCACCCCAGTCCTCCTCTCCCATGGCACCCCAGTCCTCCTCTCCCATGGCACCCCAGTCCTCCTCTCCCATGGCACCCCAGTCCTCCTCTCCCATGGCACCCCAGTCCTCCTCTCCCATGGCACCCCAGTCCTCCTCTCCCATGGCACCCCAGTCCTCCTCTCCCATGGCACCCCAGTCCTCCTCTCCCATGGCACCCCAGTCCTCCTCTCCCATGGCACCCCAGTCCTCCTCTCCCATGGCACCCCAGTCCTCCTCTCCCATGGCACCCCAGTCCTCCTCTCCCATGGCACCCCAGCCCTCCTCTCCCATGGCACCCCAGTCCTCCTCTCCCATGGCACCCCAGTCCTCCTCTACCATGGCACCCCAGTCCTCCTCTCCCATGGCACCCCAGTCCTCCTCTCCCATGGCACCCCAGTCCTCCTCTCCCATGGCACCCCAGTCCTCCTCTCCCATGGCACCCCAGTCCTCCTCTCCCATGGCACCCCAGTCCTCCTCTCCCATGGCACCCCAGCCCTCCTCTCCCATGGCACCCCAGTCCTCCTCTCCCATGGCACCCCAGTCCTCCTCTACCATGGCACCCCAGTCCTCCTCTCCCATGGCACCCCAGTCCTCCTCTCCCATGGCACCCCAGTTCTCCTCTCCCATGGCACCCCAGTCCTCCTCTCCCATGGCACCCCAGTCCTCCTCTCCCATGGCACCCCAGTCCTCCTCTCCCATGGCACCCCAGTCCTCCTCTCCCATGGCACCCCAGTCCTCCTCTCCCATGGCACCCCAGTCCTCCTCTCCCATGGCACCCCAGTCCTCCTCTCCCATGGCACCCCAGTCCTCCTCTCCCATGGCACCCCAGTCCTCCTCTACCATGGCACCCCAGTCCTCCTCTCCCATGGCACCCCAGTCCTCCTCTCCCATGGCACCCCAGTCCTCCTCTCCCATGGCACCCCAGTCCTCCTCTCCCATGGCACCCCAGTCCTCCTCTCCCATGGCACCCCAGTCCTCCTCCCATGGCACCCCAGTCCTCCTCTCCCATGGCACCCCAGTCCTCCTCTCCCATGGCACCCCAGTCCTCCTCTACCATGGCACCCCAGTCCTCCTCTCCCATGGCACCCCAGTCCTCCTCTCCCATGGCACCCCAGTCCTCCTCTCCCATGGCACCCCAGTCCTCCTCTACCATGGCACCCCAGTCCTCCTCTCCCATGGCACCCCAGTCCTCCTCTCCCATGGCACCCCAGTCCTCCTCTCCCATGGCACCCCAGTCCTCCTCTCCCATGGCACCCCAGTCCTCCTCTCCTCTACCATGGCACCCCAGCCCTCCTCTCCATGGCACCCCAGTCCTCCTCTCCCATGGCACCCCAGTCCTCCTCTACCATGGCACCCCAGTTCCTCTCCCATGGCACCCCAGTCCTCCTCTCCCATGGCACCCCAGTCCTCCTGCTCCCATGGCACCCCAGTCCTCCTCTCCCATGGCACCCCAGTCCTCCTCTACCATGGCACCCCAGTCCTCCTCTCCCCATGGCACCCCAGTCCTCCTCTCCCATGGCACCCCAGTCCTCCTCTCCCATGGCACCCCAGTCCTCCTCTACCATGGCACCCCAGTCCTCCTCTCCCATGGCACCCCAGTCCTCCTCTACCATGGCACCCCAGTCCTCCTCTACCATGGCACCCCAGTCCTCCTCTCCCATGGCACCCCAGTCCTCCTCTCCCATGGCACCCCAGTCCTCCTCTACCATGGCACCCCAGTCCTCCTCTCCCATGGCACCCCAGTCCTCCTCTCTCCATGGCACCCCAGTCCTCCTCTCCCATGGCACCCCAGTTCTCCTCTACCATGGCACCCCAGTCCTCCTCTCCCATGGCACCCCAGTCCTCCTCTCCCATGGCACCCCAGTCCTCCTCTCCCATTACACCCCAGTCCTCCTCTCCCATGGCACCCCAGTCCTCCTCTACCATGTCCCCAGTCCTCCTCTCCCATGGCACCCCAGTCCTCCTCTCCCATGGCACCCCAGTCCTCCTCTCTGGCACCCCAGTCCTCCTCTCTTTGGCACCCCAGTCCTCCTCTACCATGTCACCCCAGTCCTCCTCTCTCATGGCACCCCAGTCCTCCTCTCCCATGGCACCCCAGTCCTCCTCTACCATGGCACCCCAGTCCTCCTCTCCCATGGCACCCCAGTCCTCCTCTCCCATGGCACCCCAGTCCTCCTCTACCATGGCACCCCAGTCCTCCTCTCCCATGGCACCCCAGTCCTCCTCTACCATGGCACCCCAGTCCTCCTCTCCCATGGCACCCCAGTCCTCCTCTCCCATGGCACCCCAGTCCTCCTCTACCATGGCACCCCAGTCCTCCTCTCCCATGGCACCCCAGTTCTCCTCTACCATGGCACCCCAGTCCTCCTCTCCCATGGCACACCAGCCCGCCTCCTAATCTCTCAGATGCCGGGGCTGCGACTACGAGGCTATCGCTTGCCGATTACGACCCCAGACACCTCAAAAACAAATGTGTGGGAACACAGAGAGAGGGAGAGGGGGGAGAGAGAGAGAGAGAGGTATAGGAAGGAAACTATGCTCTCACTTCCCCTCTTTTATCTGTGTCTCTCCACTCATTCTCACCCGCTGTGCCAGGAGAGCCCCTCACCTCTCTTTGTCTGCCCAGTCAGTGAGGTTTTACTGTGATGGCAGAATAACAATAATTCACTTCTGTTATTGCATCATATTGGGCAGTGAGACACTGCATTCCAATTCTATGTTAGCATTTGCTTAGGTATTTCTAAAGATTTCCTGACTATTTGAACTGATTGTGTTATTTACTCTGCAGTGAGATGAAAGGGAGGGGGAGGTAAAACCCACCCTTTCTTATTACCTGACTTATTAGTGACTCTCAGGAGTGGAGGGTTGTGAACGATTTTGCCAGTGCTCCATTTCTCATCCTATTAGTTCTGTAATCAGACTGAAATGAAAGAGGTAGAGGGGCCTTGGGGATAGAGAGAGAGAGAGAGAGACTGAGAGAGAGAGACACAGAGAGAGAGACACAGAGAGAGAGACAGACAGAGAGAGGGCGAGAGAGAAACAGAGAGAGAGACAGAGGGAGAGAGAGAGACTGAGAGAGAGAGAGGGACTGAGAGAGAGAGAGACACAGAGAGAGGGCGAGAGAGAGACACCGAGATAGGGCGAGAGAGAGAGACAGAGAGAGAGACATAGAGGGAGAGAGAGACATAAAGAGAGAGACAGAGAGTGAGAGACAGAGACACAGAGAGAGAGAGGGAGAGAGAGAGAGACTGAAAGAGGAGAGAGAGAGAGAGACAGAGAGACAGAGAGAGAGACAGAGACAGAGACACAGAGAGAGAGAGAGACAGAGAGAGACACAGAGAGAGAAACAGACAGAGAGAGAGACAGAGAGAGAGAGACAGAGACAGAGACAGAGAGAGAGACAGAGAGAGAGAGAGAGAGAGAGAGAGAGAGAGACACAGAGAGAGAGAGAGAGAGAGAGAGACAGACACAGAGAGAGAGGAGGAGACAGAGAGAGTAGACAGAGAGAGAGAGAGAGAGAGAGAGACAGACAGAGAGAGAGAGACAGACAGAGAGAGAGAGAGCGAGAGAGAGACACAGAGAGAGAGAGACAGAGAGAGAGAGAGACACACAGAGAGAGAGAGAGAGGAGAGAGAGAGAGAGAGAGACACAGAGAGAGGGCGAGAGAGAGACACAGAGATAGAGACAGATAGAGAGACAGAGAGAGAGACAGAGAGAGAGAGACATAGAGACTGAGAGAGAGACAGAAAGAGAGAGACAGAGAGAGACAGACAGAGAGATGAGACGAGAGAGAGACAGAGGAGAGACAGAGAGAGACAGACAGAGAGTAAGAGAGAGAGAGACAGAGAGTGAGAGAGAGAGAGAGAGAGAGAGAGAGAGAGAGACAGAGACAGAGAGAGAGAGAGAGACAGAGAGAGAGAGACAGACAGAGAGTGAGAGACAGGGACACACAGAGAGGGCGAGAGACAGACAGAGAGTGAGAGACAGAGAGAGAGAGACAGAGAGAGAGACTGAGACACAGAGAGAGGGTGAGAGAGAGACACAGAGAGAGGGTGAGAGAGAGACAGAGAGAGAGACAGACAGACAGAGAGAGACAGACAGAGAGTGAGAGACAGAGACACAGAGAGAGGGCGAGAGGTTGTACTGTAGACAGAGAGTGAGCACTGAGACCAGAGACAGATAGAGAGAGATAATACCTAGAGAGAGAGAGAGATACACAGGGAGAGGGCGAGAGAGAGACAGAGAAAGAGACAGAGAGTCAGACAGAGAGACAGACAGAGAGTCTCTAGACAGAGAGACAGAGGAGAGACAGAGAGACTGAACTAGGACACACAGAGACAGAGACTGAACAGAGAGAGACAGAGAGAGAAACAGACAGAGAGTAGGACTCTAGAGAGAGAGAGAACTAGGGATAGAGACTGAACACAGGGAGAGACTATAGAGAGAAACAGAGAGAGGGTCTCTAGAGAGAGAGAGATAGACTGAACTAGGAGAGACACACATGCAGGCACACATGTCCAGGAAACAACAGTCTGTGGAGCAGAGGTTGGAGTGTGTTTTCCAGTCAAAGTGGCAGAGCCATATAGCTTCTGTATTACCTCCTTCTTTTTCTCGTTCCGTTCCACCTGTCAAAAACAAACAATCAGCAGAGAAATGGATAAGCACAGGAAGCAAATCAAAATAAAAGTGTGTGAAATGAAGGAGTGAAAGAATGACTGGTGGACAGGTGATTCAGGCATCAATATGAGTGTCAACTGCTTCCGAGCCCGTTATCCAAGCTTCAGAGGGGCTATCTTTTGGTTGTGCTTAAGCCTAGGGCCTAGTTCTTTCTGACCACGTCACCTGACCAGCAAAACTCTTGTCCCTTGTCATA
Organism: Oncorhynchus masou masou; assembly: GCF_036934945.1. Lineage (NCBI taxonomy): Eukaryota > Metazoa > Chordata > Actinopteri > Salmoniformes > Salmonidae > Oncorhynchus > Oncorhynchus masou. The sequence continues at coordinate 17,163,296 of NC_088238.1, read as the reverse complement.
GCCTGTAGTTATATCCTGTAACTAGGGTCCCTATAATACTACAACTCGGGTCTCTATAGTACTGTAACTAGGGTCTCTATAATACTGTAACTAGGGTCTCTATAGTACTGTAACTAGGGTCCCTATAATACTACAACTAGGGTCTCTATAGTACTGTAACTAGGGTCTCTATAATACTGTAACTAGGGTCTCTATAGTACTGTAACTAGGGTCTCTATAGTACTGTAACTAGGGTTCCTATAATACTGTAACTAGGGTCTCTATAATACTGTAACTAGGGTCTCTATAGTACTGTAACTAGGGCATCTATAATACTGTAACTAGGGTCTCTATAATACTGTAACTAGGGTCCCTATACTACTGTAACTAGGGTCTCTATAGTACTGTAACTAGGGTCTCTATACTACTGTAACTAGGGTCTCTATAATACTGTAACTAGGGTCTCTATAATACTGTAACTAGGGTCTCTATAATACTGTAACTAGGGTCTCTATACTACTGTAACTAGGTTCCCTATAATACTGTAACTAGGGTCTCTATACTACTGTAACTAGGGTCTCTATAATACTGTAACTAGGGTCCCTATAATACTGTAACTAGGGTCTCTATACTACTGTAACTAGGTTCCCTATAATACTGTAACTAGGGTCTCTATACTACTGTAACTAGGGTCTCTATAATACTGTAACTAGGGTCTCTATAATACTGTAACTAGGGTCTCTATACTACTGTAACTAGGTTCCCTATAATACTGTAACTAGGGTCTCTATAATACTGTAACTAGGGTCTCTATACTACTGTAACTAGGGTCTCTATAATACTGTAACTAGGGTCTCTATAATACTGTAACTAGGGTCCCTATACTACTGTAACTGTACTAGGGTCTCTATAATACTGTAACTAGGGTCTCTATAATACTGTAACTAGGGTCTCTATACTACTGTAACTAGGGTCTCTATAGTACTGTAACTGTAACTAGGGTCCCTATACTACTGTAACTAGGGTCTCTATAATACTGTAACTAGGGTCTCTATACTACTGTAACTAGGGTCTCTATAATACTGTAACTAGGTTCCCTATAATACTGTAACTAGGTTCCCTATAATACTGTAACTAGGTTCCCTATAATACTGTAACTAGGTTCTCTATACTACTGTAACTAGGTTCCCTATAATACTGTAACTAGGTTCCCTATACTACTGTAACTAGGGTCTCTATAATACTGTAACTAGGGTCCCTATAATACTGTAACTAGGTTCTCTATAATACTGTAACTAGGTTCCCTATACTACTGTAACTAGGGTCTCTATAATACTGTAACTAGGGTCTCTATACTACTGTAACTAGGGTCTCTATACTACTGTAACTAGGGTCTCTATAATACTGTAACTAGGTTCCCTATAATACTGTAACTAGGGTCTCTATACTACTGTAACTGTAGGGTCTCTATAATACTGTAACTAGGGTCTCTATAATACTGTAACTAGGTTCCCTATAATACTGTAACTAGGGTCTCTATAATACTGTAACTAGGTTCCCTATAATACTGTAACTAGGGTCTCTATAATACTGTAACTAGGGTCTCTATAATACTGTAACTAGGTCTCTATAATACTGTAACTGTAGGGTCTCTATAATACTGTAACTAGGGTCTCTATAATACTGTAACTAGGGTCTCTATAATACTGTAACTAGGGTCTCTATAATACTGTAACTAGGCTCCCTATAATACTGTAACTAGGGTCTCTATACTACTGTAACTAGGGTCTCTATAATACTGTAACTAGGGTCTCTATAATACTGTAACTAGGGTCTCTATAATACTGTAACTAGGTTCCCTATAATACTGTAACTAGGGTCTCTATAATACTGTAACTAGGTTCCCTATAATACTGTAACTAGGTTCCCTATAATACTGTAACTAGGTTCCCTATAATACTGTAACTAGGGTCTCTATAATACTGTAACTAGGTTCCCTATAATACTGTAACTAGGGTCTCTATAATACTGTAACTAGGGTCTCTATAATACTGTAACTAGGTTCCCTATAATACTGTAACTAGGGTCTCTATAATACTGTAACTAGGGTCTCTATAATACTGTAACTAGGGTCTCTATAATACTGTAACTAGGTTCCCTATAATACTGTAACTAGGGTCTCTATAATACTGTAACTAGGTTCCCTATAATACTGTAACTAGGGTCTCTATAATACTGTAACTGTAGGGTCTCTATAATACTGTAACTAGGTTCCCTATAATACTGTAATTAGGGTGCAGAGTTTTTATCATTTCCTCGTTAGGTCATGTGGTCAGGAGAAACTCTGGGCCCTACTTAAGAGGATGCACGGGGCGAAGGACGCTGCATATGATTGGATGTTCCCTTTCTTGGCATGTAATTAAATTGTGACAGAAACAGTAGATTCCCTCGTTTGTCTCAATGAGGCCCGGGGCTGCAGATTAGCAGGACGGCGGTTGACGACCGCTTGATGAATGCCGTGGCAATTATCCTCCACAGAGGCGTTCAGCTGTGAAATGATGCCTGCGGTGGGAATTCCCTCTCACTCACTCGCTTTCTCTCTTTCTCGCTCTTTTTTGATCTGTGTATGTGTTTGTTTGTGCCAGAGCTGAGGAGTCTCACACGTTCTGTATTTAGTGGCATGTCTACGGAAGTGGGGAAGGCTACTTGTTTCTACAACTACAACAATGTGGATGAAAGAGCAGTGTGTCATCAGTAACGTAATGTAACAATCTATCTGTTGGCTAGTAGGTCTAACAATATGTCATATCTGAAGTAAAGTGATGGATAATGTTTGGCTTCCCTTTAGTTGCCTGACAACACTGGTTCAGTCTCTCTATTGCTCTATAGACAGCAATCCCAGGGAGAAGCAGGGTGGTCCAGAGGTCCCTCCATCCCAGTGGGGGATGTGAACCTATGACCTGTCCCATTATGTGTCCCTGTGCTAGTGCCACTTCAGCCTTTATAGTGAGTGGTATTCAGTAATAAGGTCCCTTCATCAAAGTCAGCCACTGAAGGCCGGACCCTAGTCCTGTCTGATTAACTGGGGGAATGTACCTAGTCAGGACCAAAGGCCCAACGTGTTAAGAGAAGTGTAAATGGCTTGGATGTCCCTGGTTGATGACATCAGAGTTCCATCAAAAGCATTGGCCCATGGACTGCATCAACGCAAAGGCGATGCTCTGGGTGAAGTTTCCCCTCGGTACAGATCTAGGATCAGCTTTCTCCCCCAATCCTTACCTTAAAGTGACGCTACAAAAGTTTTGTATAATTTCTGCCAGTAGCTTTGAAAGTAAGTCCCCTAAAAATTGTACACAATTGTGTAGAACGTCATCCATCCCATACGATATGTTACAAATTACAATTCGTACAATATGTTGTGAATTTGTAAGTGCTTAAGATCCCGTTCAAATCAAATCAAACTTTATTTGTCACATGCGCCGTATATAACAAGTGTAGACCTTACTGTGAAATGCTTACTTACAAGCCCTTAACCAACAGTGTAGACCTTACTGTGAAATGCTTACTTACAAGCCCTTACCCAACAGTGTAGACCTTACTGTGAAATGCTTAACAGTGTACAAGCCCTTACCCAACAGTGTAGACCTTACTGTGAAATGCTTACTTACAAGCCCTTAACCAACAGTGTAGACCTTACTGTGAAATGCTTGCCTTAACCAACAGTGTAGACCTTGCTTACAAGCCCTTAACCAACAGTGTAGACCTTACTGTGAAATGCTTACTTACAAGCCCTTAACCAACAGTGTAGACCTTACTGTGAAATGCTTACTTACAAGCCCTTAACCAACAGTGTAGACCTTACTGTGAAATGCTTACTTACAAGCCCTTAACCAACAGTGTAGACCTTACTGTGAAATGCTTACTTACAAGCCCTTACCCAACAGTGTAGACCTTACTGTGAAATGCTTACTTACAAGCCCTTACCCAACAGTGTAGACCTTACTGTGAAATGCTTACTTACAAGCCCTTAACCAACAGTGTAGACCTTACTGTGAAATGCTTACTTACAAGCCCTTAACCAACAGTGTAGACCTTACTGTGAAATGCTTACTTACAAGCCCTTAACCAACAGTGTAGACCTTACTGTGAAATGCTTACTTACAAGCCCTTAACCAACAGTGTAGACCTTACTGTGAAATGCTTACTTACAAATGCCCTTAACCAACAGTGTAGACCTTACTGTGAAATGTGTAGACTTACTTACAAGCCCTTACCCAACAGTGTAGACCTTACTGTGAAATGCTTACTTACAAGCCCTTAACCAACAGTGTAGACCTTACTGTGAAATGCTTACTTACAAGCCCTTACCCAACAGTGTAGACCTTACTGTGAAATGCTTACTTACAAGCCCTTACCCAACAGTGTAGACCTTACTGTGAAATGCTTACTTACAAGCCCTTACCCAACAGTGTAGACCTTACTGTGAAATGCTTACTTACAAGCCCTTACCCAACAGTGTAGACCTTACTGTGAAATGCTTACTTACAAGCCCTTACCCAACAGTGCAGTTCAAGAAGAGTTAAGAAAATATTTACCAAAAAAACTAAAGTAAAACATAATGAAAAGTAACACAATAACATAACAATAACGAGGCTATATTCAGGGGGCACCGGTACCGAGTCAGTGTGGAGGCTATATACAGGGGGTACCGGTACCGAGTCAGTGTGGAGGCTATATACAGGGGGTACCGGTACCAAGTCAGTTTGGAGGCTATATACAGGGGGTACCGGTACCGAGTCAGTGTGCGGGGGTACAGGTTAGAGGTCATTTGTACATGTAGGTAGGGGTGAAGTGACTATGCATTGATAGTAAACAGCAGTGAGTAGCAGCAGTGTATAAAACAAATGGAGGGTTGGGAGGGTCGATGTAATAGTCCGGAGGCCATTTAATTAATTGTTCAGCAGTCTTATGGCTTGGGGGTAGAAGCTGTTAAGGAGCCTTTTGGTCCTAGACTTGGTGCTCCGGTACCGCTTGCCGTGTGGTAGCAGAGAAAACAGTCTATGTCTTGGGTGACTGGATCAGGATCCAGTTGCAGAGGGAGGTGTTTAGTGCCAAGGTCCATAGCTTAGTGATGAGCTTTGTGGGTACTATGGTGTTGAACGCTGAGCTGTAGTCAATGAACAGCATTCTCACATAGGTATTCCTTTTGTCCAGGTGGGAAAGGGCAGTGTGGAGTGCGATTGAGATTGAGATTGAGTCCAGACTTGTGGAGGTCTTGGCTAATTTCTTTTGATTTTCCCATGATGTCAAGCAAAGCGGTGGTGCCTCAGAAAAAAATTGTAAACCTCCACAAGTCTGGTTCATCCTTTGGAGTAATTTCCAAATGCCTGAAGGTACCACATTCATCTGTATAAACAATAGCATGCAAGTATAAACACCATGGGACCACGCAGCTGTCATACCGCTCAGGAAGGAGACGCGTTCTGTCTCCTAGAGATGAACGTACTTTGGTGCGAAAAGTGCAAATCAATCCCAGAACAACCGCAAAGGACCTTGTGAAGATGCTGGAGGAAACTGGTACAAAAGTATCTATATCCACAGTAAAACGAGTCCTAAAAAAGTCAGACTATGGTTTGCAACTGCACATGGGGACAACGATCTGACTTTTTGTAGAAATGTCCTCTGGTCTGATGAAACAAAAATAGAACTGTTTGGCCATAATGACCATCGTTATGTTTGGAGGAAAAGTAGGAGGCTTGGAAGCCAAGAACACCATCCCAACCGTGAAGCACGGGGATGGCAACATCATGTTTTGGGGGTGCTTTGCTGCAGGAGGGACTGGTGCACTTCACAAAATAGATGGCATCATGAAGTGGAAAATTAGGTGGATATATTGAAGCAACATCTCAAGACATCAGTCAGGAAGTTAAAGCTTGGTCGCAAATGGGTCTTCCAAATGGACAATAACCCCAAGCATACTTCCAAAGTTGTGGCAAAATGGCTTAAGGACAACAGAGTCAAGGTATTGGAGTGGCCATCACAAAGCCCTGACCTCAATTCTATAAAAAAAATTGTGGGCAGAACTGAAAAAGCATGTGCGAGTAAGGAGGTCTACAAACTTGACTCAGTACCACCAGCTCTGTCAGGGGGAATGGGCCAAAATTCACCCAACTTACTGTGGGAAGCTTGTGGAAGGCTATCTGAAATGTTTGACGCAAGTTAAACAATTTAAAGGCAATGCTACCAAACACTAATTGAGTGTATGTAAACTTCTGACCTACTGGGAATGTGATGAAAGAAATAAAGGCTGAAATAAATCATTCTCTCTACTATTATTCTGACATTTCACATTCTTAAAATAAAGTGGTGATCCTAACTGACCTAAGACAAGGTCTTTTTACAAGGATTTAGGAATTGTGAAAAACTGAGTTTAAATGTAGTTGGCTAAGGTGTATGTAAACTTCCGACTTCAACTGTATGTACGGTCACTGTGGGGACAACGTCGTCGATGCACTTATTGATGAAGCCGATGACTGAGGTGATATACTCCTCAATGCCATTGGATGAATCTGTGAACATATTCCAGTCAGTGCTAGCAAAACAATCCTGTAGCGTACCGTCCACGTCATCTGACCACTTTCGTATTGAGCGAGTCACTGGTACTTCCTGCTTTAGTTTTTGCTTGTAAGCTTGGAGTAAAGGTGGTCTAGAGTTTTTTTTCCTCCTCTGGTTGCACATGTGACATGCTGGTAAAAATGTGATTAAACCAATTTAAGTTTCCCTGCATTAAAGTCCCCGGCCACTAGGAGCGCCACTTCTGGGTGAGCATTTTCTAGTTTGCTTATAGAGTTGGCCTTATAGAGTTGGTTGAGTGCTGTCTTAGTGCCAGCATCGGTCTGTGGTGGTAAATAGACGGCTATGAATAATATAGATGAGAACTCTCTTGGTAGATAGTGTGGTCTACAGCTTATCATATGGTACTCTACCTCAGGCGAGTAATACCTCGAGACTTCTTTAATATTAGACATTGCGCACCAGCTGTTATTGACAAAAAGACACACACTCCCACCACTCGTCTTACCAGACGTATATTCTCTGTTCTGCTGGTGCATTTAAAATCCCTCCAGCTCTATATTATTTGTCGCTCAGCCATGTCTCAGTGAAACATAAGATATTACAGTTCTTAATGTCCCGTTGGTAGGATAATCTTAATCATAGGTCATCAATTTTATTTTCCAATGATTGCATGTTAGCAAGTAGAATTGATGGCAGTAGGAGTTTACTTGCTTGCCAACAGATTCTCAAAAGGCAGCCCGATCTGTGTCCTTTTTTCCTCCGTATTTTCTTCACGCAAATGGCGGGGATCTGGGCCTGTTCCCAGGAGTGTAATCCCAGTTCTGATGTCCAGAAGTTATTTTTGGGAATAAGAAACGGAAGCAGCAACATTATGTACAAAATAAGTTTAAAAAAAATAAGTTACAAACAACGCAATTTTTTTTTAAATAGCACAATTAGTTGCAGGCATGTAAAACGTCAGCCATCCTCTTCAGCGCCATCTTAACAGTCTCTGAGTAGTGGGGAAACGAGAGACAACTTCATCCTACACCCAGATATAGTGGCAGCGCTGCGATGTCAAGCATTGTAAGGATCAGGCTAGGGATAGGAGTGCGACAGTGGCCTGGCTATCACACCCAATGTTGCTGTTTTAACTCAAACTAAAAGAGTATGGTCCATGAAGGCCCAACCAAGGCCCATATACCAGGAGGATTTATGAGGAGGATGAGGAGTGTAAACGGGACATGACTTTATAGAGGAAGTCCATAGGCTCTTTCCCCCTGCTGCTTTCTGTCAGTCCACAGGCAGCTTTATGGGAGTCAACTAATGTCAACCTAATCCCGCTGTGTCTTCAAACACGTCTTGAACAGCGCCAACAGACACTAATAACAGTATGATGGGTATTAGAGGACCACACGCAGCAGAGGACAATGTTTGAACATGGCTACTGATGAATGACAAACACAATGAGGAGATAAGAATGGGCTGGTCACCATGTCATTTTTAAAGAGAGATAGGGAGAGAGGGAGAGAGAGACAGGGAGAGGGGGGACAGAGGGAGAGGGAGAGAGAGAGACAGGGAGAGAGAGGGACAGAGGGAGAGGGAGAGAGAGAGAGAGAGAGACACGGAGAGAGAGAGAGAGACACGGAGAGAGAGAGGGACAGAGGGAGAGGGAGACAGAGAGAGACAGGGAGAGAGGGAGGGAGAGCGAGAAAGGGAGAGGGAGGGACAGTGCCCATGCGGATGGAAAGCAGAGAGGTCTTATGTAGTGAAGAGAGCAGTAATAATCCACAGTGTGTGAGATCTGTGGAGAGCGCAGGGTTTAGTTGAAAGCCTTTTCCCGAGTGGGACTGCAGCTTTGACATGCTGCAGGGGATTATTCCGGCTCTTTTAACCAGCCACAGATCTTATGAGCTCCAATGAGAGAGCTGCTCTGACGCTGGAAATAAAGTAACTCTAACTCAAACAGATAAATCATCAATGATCCTAGCATTGCCCTGGGTGACTTCAACTGTACCTCTAGAATCCAATCACATCAAATCAATACACATAAAATTAAGTCAAATGTTATTTGTAAAGTTATTTTTGCAGTCATTTTTCACAGAATAGCCAGATGAGTTGTGAAATAGAATGATACACAGAGAAAGGTTGAAGTTTGTAATAGAAAAAAGTGCAGAAAAGTAAGCAGGTGAGTTTATCTTCATAGTGCTTTAGAGGAATTTGGTGGAGTTTCAGACTCTCACTCAGAATTTAAGGAAAATTGAGAGAACATTTTGTCTCAATTTACCCTGATTGAGGAATTGCCATCAACGTCGACAGACCGCGGCTTTGGCCTTTTGAGTCCGAGATTGATCTTCAAGTTAATTAAGGCAAGATTGGGGAATTGGGAGAGGAAACCTACTGGAAGGTGAAATGGAGCCAGATTGAATTTTTCATACAGCATTTTCCCCAGACAAGAAGAGCAAGACGATCCCATCAATAACCTCATCTCCTCTGTGTAAAAATACATAGCCTCTTCCTTTGTGTGTCTGCTTTCTGGTTCAGAAATCAATATACAATTCTTCCTCTGATTTTCTTACTCCCTTCAGCCCAACAATCTTCAAATCTCCCCGGTCATATTTGATGTGTTTCCACAGAAAGAGACGACTGAACACACAGATGTTCTGTAATTGGTTAATCTCAGTCACATGGACCTCATCTCAAAGGAAATCTTCTCCTCCTCAGAGAGATGGAATTGTCTCACACTCTCAGTTCTGAAGTGAAGGCCCAGCAAATGAAGCATGTCTATTGTCCAGGACAAGTCAATCCTAATAAACCCCTTAGTCCTAATTTAAGGGTAATTGGAAATGCAGGTTTCAAAAACTCGTACGCACTAGTATGGTCATAACCTTCGCTGAGCAGGACTATTTGAAAATAGTTTCTCTCTGAGCTCTCTGTTGAGAGTTAACTGGGGCTATGTTTATGTGCTTATGAATATATCTGATTTGATATACTGAGTGTACGTTACTTCCAGCTGAACTGTAGGCTACTGACACTTTTAAAGAGGATTTTCTCTGTTTACAGTTAGGAACACATTGACATTGTTTGAGAAATAATCCATCAGGTTTAAACTGTACAACATCATTCTTTGGCAATGAGACTAACCATTTTCATACTGCCGTGCCAACCGGAGCCATACTGTTCTGGCTCTGATCCTTTCTGTTCACATTGACCTTTGCAGCGTGACAACCGTAACTATGGTAGATGCGTGACCAAGCCAGTGCAGTAGAGCTCAGCTCGGCATGGCTCGGCTCGGCATGACTCGGTGCGGTTTAGGAGTGTGAAAAGAGGATGAGAACTAGAGACCTAGGCTGTGCAGCTGCCTGGCTGCCTATGTCATGCTGGGGATAACACTCTTACTCTACTCATCTCTGTGGTGCTCTGAGATGATTTTATATTTACTTTGTAACCTAATTTAAAGTAGGGAGTAAATTAGGTCTGTAATTGCGAAACAGCCTGAAATGTTCAAAGGCCTGGTGAGATTGTGATGAAAACACTTACACACACAGACACACACACACAGCTCTCATGCCACCCCCACAGGTTCAGCCAGAGTTCACTGGAGGCTGGTGTGTGGATGGAAGCCACACTCTCTGTCTGTACTGTACAGTAGGGAGAAGAGAAAACTCCCTGGTCTCTGTCTGGACAGTAGGAAGCCTATATTATATTTTTAAAAGCATCCATACAGATTCACCCAAATGAATTACATTTCTTCTTCAGACCATCAGACCAATGGATTATGATAAACTGTATTATGAGATCACATTACATCATAAGGGCCATACATGCTTATGACAAGTCTTATAATGCATTCAGACTGCATCATAATGCGTTATACCTGCAGGCTTGAAGTACAGTGTTTCCCCAACTTTCTCCTGAGAGAGAGCAATATGTTCTGTTCAACTGGTGTATGTGTCAATACATTCCTTTCACAGCTGCAGCCTCTCTCTTCCGGACTGCGGTGACCCCTAAGTCTAGACAGATGTCCATATAATTGTATTCATTATGATATAAAAGACTAAACTGATCAGCACTCCTACTCTGAATATGGGCCCAGGACTGTGACCCTGTAAAACAAAGTGAAATAATATTTGCGCTATTCTCTACTTATCATACTGTTCTCTACTTATCATACAGTTCTCTACTTATCATACGGTTCTCTACTTATTATACGGTTCTCTACTTATCATACGGTTCTCTACTTATCCTACAGTTCTCTACTTATCATACGGTTCTCTACTTATCATACAGTTCTCTACTTATCATACGGTTCTCTACTTATCATACGGTTCTCTACTTATCATACAGTTATCTACTTATCATACAGTTCTCTACTTATCCTATACAGTTCTCTACTTATCCTACAGTTCTCTACTTATCCTACAGTTCTCTACTCATCATACAGTTATCTACTTATCATACAGTTATCTACTTATCATACAGTTATCTACTTATCATACAGTTCTCTACTTATCCTACAGTTCTCTACTTATCCTACAGTTCTCTACTTATCATACAGTTCTCTACTTATCCTACAGTTCTCTACTTATCATACAGTTCTCTACTTATCCTACAGTTCTCTACTTATCCTACAGTTCTCTACTTATCCTACAGTTCTCTACTTATCATACAGTTCTCTACTTATCCTACAGTTGTCCCCTGGCTGCTTTCTGGTTCAGCCTTTTTTGATTTGAGTAGTGCTCTAATCTATTCATCAAAAAATAAAATTCCCAGATTTTTATGAGCCTAACATGCCAAAAAAGGTCTTAATTCCTATGCCAGATATGTATTCATAAAGCCATTAGGAACTGTAAAAATAGCAAACAATCTCTCTTAAAGTCCATTTTCCTCTGAGAAGTTCATGAGGGGATGAGTTAGTAACATTTGGCAGTAGTAATGAAGTTTTGAAGTTACTAGTCCTGGTCTAACTCCATAAGGTCCCTGATGGAGCTGAAAGCTGAACGTGGTGACAGGCCAGTGGAAGGTGTTTAATAAGGAACCTGACGCTAATCATGCTACAGCATTAATCCTCTTATAGCTGTGAACAGAATCTACATACCGACACAGTGAGCTCTGAGCTGATTAAACATCACTCTCCACTCTACTGAAATGGGCCAACAATCTGAATCAGGCCCTCCCCGCTCTACTTCTCCCAGCATGCACTAGGGCAGCATCTGACATGGCACCCTATTCCCTACACTATGTATGGATTAGGGTGCCATTTCGGAACCCACCCAAGGCCTGAGTTGTGCAGTCAAATTGCACTCAAGGGACTTAGCTAGTCTAAACACATAGCCTATTTGGGCATACAAGACACCATGCTACAATACATGGACGGATCTGTTCTAGATCAAATTTAGAGGCATTACTTTTCAGGAAGATGGATGAACGGAATAAGAATGAGAGAAACACAGTGCACCGTGATGTCATCGTATGCAGTCGGTAGTAGGGTCCAGTGTTGTGGTCTATTGGTCACGTATAGTAGGTGTTCTGTTTATTTGACATGTCTTTATAGGGGCAAAGGAAACTGTTAAAAACTCCACTGGCACCAGTGCTCCAAAATGTTAGAGGTCAATTGATCTAAAGGAGTGCGTAGGGAATGGTGAGGTAGTGGTTTTCTTAGCTTGTTCATTTTTATTTAACCTTGATTTAACCAGGAAAAGCCTGGTTAAATTAAAAGGAATTAATTGAAATGTATATTGTAATGTGCATAGGCCTAACTGTAATTAATGTAGGTATGAGTTTAACATACATTTACATTGCATTTCACAGCTACTTTATTGGGCAGTAATAGCATATGTTCACCTGGAATTGACCTAGCCTACCAGTATTTCTCATCCCACCCGTCAAATGAGAAGAATCCTTGTCCTTTAGGGCATTATTCTATTAAATCAAACGGAAACATATGAATAGAGGTGACACCGACATGGAGGGTCATTTGATAAAGATTCCCACAATGATGTTTTCTGATGAATGTGAAGTGTTAGTATCCCCCATTTAGTCTCTCAGTGCTTCATTTCTCAAAAAATGCTTTCTGTGTTTGTGTAGCAACAGAGCCATATTATTTCTGGCCGTCGTAGAGACTCTTTTCAGAGGACTTGCCAATAATACCCAGAGTGCTTGGCTTTGTCAATCGCACATGAAAACGGCTTGTGTCCTGGGCAGCTTTTGCAAAAACATTCCTTCCATTTCTAAACAGTTCTATTCTAGAAATTCCTCGCGATGTGAAATCATAGAGGTCATCGACCTTTCACATGGTCGAGATTTAAATCAAAATTCTAAATATTGCACTGATGTATATGAATACACACCAAATAAACCAACACCAAATTCTTCTGTGTGAAAGAAAATATCTACTACTTTGTCTAATAGACTTTACTTAGCATTATCCCAATAAACTATTTCTAGTTACCAATGCATTCCCAGAATGAGAGCAGGAACGTTTTCAGAATGCTAAAGTTTTCTAAAAGTTCCCTGAACATTTCACACAAGTCCCAGGGATGTTCCCATAACATTATTTCTCTCTCCTACAGAAGAGGAACACCACTGTACTGCTGAGTCTGAGTGTGTTGATCTCCTGGGGCGTGCTTCTCCTGGCTGCTCGTCTCTACTGGATGGGTAACAAGCCCCCCAACTTCTCCAACTCAGACAACCCGGCGGCCGACTCGCCGCACCTTCTCACGCGAACTCTGACCTTCCTCCACCTGCCCGCCGCCAACGCCTGGCTCCTCCTATGCCCTGTACAGCTCAGCTTCGATTGGTCCATGGACGCTCTACCGCTAATCAAGACCTTTACTGATTGGAGGAACCTTCACACCGTGGCCTTCTATGCTGGATTTACTCTCCTGGCCTGGTATGGCCTCCGTAGCAGTAGCAGCCCCGACTCCAAGGCCAAGGAGACCAATGGGAAAGCTCACTTGGCGAACGGGAAGGCCCTCACCAATGGGCACAGCTACCATCCTCCAGACGGCAACCACAACATAAATTCAGAGCAGGGCTCTCCAAAGACCAATGGGAAAACCACCCTCAATGGGAATGGGTTCACCAAAACCTACCAATGTTCCCCTCGGACTACCCACCCCTCCCTCCCCTCCCTTGCCACCCTCCCCACCACGGAGAACGTGGTGGTCTTCTCCCTGGGCCTACTCTCGCTGCCCTTCCTCCCGGCCACAAACCTCTTCTTCTATGTGGGCTTCGTGGTGGCCGAGCGGCTGCTGTACATACCCAGCATGGGCTTCTGTCTGCTGGTGGCGGTGGGGATCCGGGCCCTGTACGTCAGGCTGAGAACCAGGGGCCCCAGGGTCGTGCTGCTGGGTCTGTGCGCGGGCCTGGTGCTGCTGTACGGCATCAAGACGGTGCTGAGGAACAGGGACTGGAGCAACGAGGAGATGCTCTACAAGTCAGGGATCAGTGTTAACCCCGCTAAAGGTAGTGTGGAGGAGACTGTTGACTAACCAACACATTCTGGAATATGGGCCTTTGGTTTGGTACTTTAGTCCCACTGTGATAAAGTTAGGCCTGAGAATTACATCACTCTCATGTAGATTAGAAATTTTTTCAGTTCTATATTATTCTAGGTCCAGGACTAGGCTTAATATATGGCTGACAAACAGGACCATAAAGAATAAAGTATATATGTCATAAATGATTTGTAATCTTTCCTCATAAATGCAAAACTCAAGATCTTTCCATTACACAATACCTGTATGCACTTGACAGACACCTGTCTCTCTTTGTTAGCATGGGGAAACTTGGGAAACGTCCTGAAGAACCAGGGCAAGATGGCAGAGGCGGAGAGGGCGTACCGGAATGCCCTCTATTACCGGGGAAACATGGCTGACATGTTGTATAATCTGTGAGTGTGAGATGTGTCATCTCTGCATCTCTCCACTACCTCAACAAGGATGAAGGGCCATGAAAGCTACCATCCATCAATACTGCTTAGACAGGCAGGGAGAATAACAGGGGATAGAGGGAGAGGGGGAGAGGCTAGGGGCAGAGAGAGAGAGAGAGAGAGAGAGAGAGAGAGAGAGAGAGGCTAGGGGCAGAGAGAGAGAGAGAGAGAGAGAGAGAGAGAGAGAGGCTAGGGGCAGAGAGAGATAGAGAGAGAGAGAGAGAGAGAGAGAGAGAGAGAGAGAGAGAGAGAGAGAGAGAGGCTAGGGGCAGAGAGAGAGAGAGAGAGAGAGAGAGAGAGGCTAGGGGCAGAGAGAGAGAGAGAGAGAGAGAGAGAGAGAGGCTAGGGGCAGAGAGAGAGAGAGAGAGAGAGAGAGAGAGAGAGAGAGAGGCTCGGGGCAGAGAGAGAGAGAGAGAGGCTAGGGGCAGAGAGAGAGGGGCAGAGAGAGAGAGAGAGAGAGAGAGAGAGAGAGAGAGAGAGAGAGAGAGAGAGAGAGAGAGAGAGAGAGAGAGAGAGAGAGAGAGAGGAAATTGGTTGTTTTATCCCCAGATGGGATCCTGTTCCCCTTGACAGTGATTTCATTAATCATGATTTGCGGGGCTCTGGGAAAACATGAAGGCAGTTCTAATACCCACATTAACCCTCTGAGTGTCAAAGGTGCCAAGCCTCATAACCGGCCCACATTTCCTGCTCACCTGACAGTGTTTTTCTTCCCCTCTCTACTCCCTGTGCCCCTGTCAAGAAACAGGAAGAGTCACCTTTGTCAACAAACACATTTCTGGGTTTACATGACACACCTTTAATGAAGGTGTCGTTCTGAGATTACGGATGGTTAACAAATAAACCGAATAAACCGAGTGTCACTAAACACCGTCTAATGTTAGGCTGCAATTAGATTTAAAACCCAAACAGTCAGAGTTGCCAGATGGTTTCCCTGATTGCCCTGTAGACCTCTCTTTCCTCTGCTTCATTCAACCATAATTCTGGTCTTCTTTCCACCAGGGGTTTGCTGCTTCAAGAGAACCACAGGCCCTCAGAGGCACTGCATTACTATAAGCTGGCCATTGGGAGCAGGCCAACTCTGGCGTGTAAGTATTGCTAAGAGACCATTTCCTAAAATGGCGTATTGAGGGGCTGAAGTGATTGTGATCGGGGCCCGGCTGGTGGAGATGAAAGGAGCTGATCCGGGACCTGCCTAATGGGTTGTCTCTGGCTTTGTTTAATTCAATTACATGAATGGAATGTTACATTCAGGTTTTCATCACGTACCAGTGTTAATGCTGAATTAGTTGTCATGCATGCGTCTGTCTGGCCCATTTCAGAGGTCTATCGGACCGTTTCAGCCGGCAGTCTAATGGAAGTCAATCTCACTCTTGACTGCTCACGTATGTAATGTGTAGACATATTTCACTGTATCAGACACTAGCAGAGGACGGAGAAAGCAGGGGATTTGGGTTGCATGAGTTACTTGTTAATTCCTCAGTTTTTCCCATCGACCTCTCTTTCAACCTCTCTGGACTCTACCCACACACTCACACATACTACACTGACACTCAAATACACACACACACACACAAACAAACTGTCACGGATCCCTCCGGAACTGTCATTACGCACACCTGGTCCCTATTCCCATTGATTAGTAACTGTATATGTGTGCCCTTTGTTCACCATTGTCTTGTCGATTATTGTTCCAAAGTCCGTTGGTCGTGTGAATACCGGTGCTGTGTTGTTTTGGCTTTCGTGCCGCGTGTATTGCACAGATGATTACGGGTCTCGTCCCACGTGGTATCATTGTGCGATTGTGTATTTATTCGAGGTACTCCTCGCTCTTTTGTTTGGGTTTCTACCCTGTGTTTTGTATATGTGTTTGTTTGATCTTCGTTCCCGTGCCATTACATGGCACGCTATCATTTGGGAAATAAAAACCCATATTACGCATTCCTGCACCTGTCTCCCGACCCATTATACCAACGTGACAGTAAGTAAGCATTTCACTGTAAAGTCTACACCTGTTGTATTCAACGCATGTGACAAATAAAATGTGATTCGTTTTCTTGTACCTAAACCTTTTCCCTGCTTCTATCTATCCCCTCTGTTTCTCCATTTCTACCCCCTCTCTTCCTGCTCTAATCCTCCACCTCTGCCCCCTCTCTTCCCCCATTTCTAATCCTCTAACTTCTCTCTCCCTCATTCCTCTTCCTCTATCCTCCCTTTCCCCCCCTCCACCCCGTCTTCTCCCTCTGTTCCTCCTCCTCTGCGCCCTCTCATCACCCCACAGCGGCCTACTTGAACACGGGCATCATCCTGATGAGCCAGGGCAGTATGGAGGAGGCCAAGAGGACCTTTGTAACCTGCGCTGAGATCCCAGATGAGAACCTGAAGGACCCCCATGCCCACAAGAGCTCCGTCACCAGCTGCCTGTACAACTTGGGCAAGCTGCTCCATGAGCAGGGCCTGCAGGAGGTATGATACTACAGTACTCTACACTACAGTGGAGACAGGGCAGTGGCTGAGATGTAGAAATGCAATGGATAGAATCTATAACAGTACACTTCAATACAGTACATTAGAACCAGAGCAATGGCAGAGATGTAGAAATAAAATGAATAGCATGTATAGAGGTGCACTACACTACAGTACAGTGGAGCCATGGCAGAAACATAGAAATATAATGTATGGAGGTGCACTACAGTACAGTACAGTGGAGCCATGGGAGAAACATAGAAATCCAATGTATAGAATGTATAGAGGTGCACTACACCACAGTACAGTGGAGCCATGGGAGAAACATATAAATACAATGGATAAGATGTATACAGCAAATGTAGTTTGATAGCATACTGTGATAGTATACTTAAGCTCTTGAGTTTCCGAAAACTAGCTGTCTGAAAACTTGCTTAAGCTTCCGGCCTTGGCTTTATATGAGCTCAGCCACTGCTCAAATGAACTACGTCTTCATCTATGACAAAATGACAGAGCCAACTAAAGACTCATCTTCCTGAAGCCCTTTCCATTAGACAGAGAGGAAGAGGCTTTGTGGATGGTGACACACTGATGAACCACACTGTGACTAACTGCCCTCCCCCTCCATGACAGGATGCTCTGTCTGTCTATAAAGAAGCGGTGCAGAAAATGCCCAAGCAGTTTGCACCTCAGAGTCTCTACAACATGATGGGTGAGTAATATCAGGAAAACATTTATTTTTTTCACTAATATTTTTGGGGGATTCTTCCCCCCCATCTCTGCTCACCAAGTTCACTAAACATGGCACTTTACAAAACAAACACAGTTCTTTCATTCCCATACATCAGCGTTACTCGACTCTTACCCTACGAGGTCCAGAGCCTGCTGATTTTCTGTCTTTCCTGAGAATGAATTGCACACACCTGGTGTCCCATGTTTAAATCCGTCCCTGATTAGAAGGGAAGAATGAAAAAATGCAGTGGAACTGGCTCTGAGGTCCCGGGTTTAGTTTGAGGGTCATATATCATCATGTACTGTATTGTTATCATCCTAGAATCCGGTGAAAGGGAACGAAGGAGGGAAGGTGAGCATTTTCAACCATGGGCTGAAAATGAAAGTTTCCAGTGAAAGTGTTTCCCAGGATCAAAGCGAGGACCAACCCATATCCGGGAGACTGTTTGTGTTTCCTACCCCAGCTCACCATATCACTCTACCCTAGATCACTCTCCACTCTACCATCACTCTACCCTAGATCACTCTCCACTCTATCATCACTCTACCCTAGATCACTCTCCACTCTACCATCACTCTACCCTAGATCACTCTCCACTCTACCATCACTCTACCCTAGATCACTCTCCACTCTACCATCACTCTACCCTAGATCACTCTCCATCTCTACCCTAGATCACTCACTCTCTACCCTAGATCACTCTCCACTCTACCATCACTCTACCCTAGATCACTCTCCACTCTACCATCACTCTACCCTAGATCACTCCACTCCACTCTATCACTCTCCACTCTACTCTACCCTAGATCACTCTCCACTCTACCATCACTCTACCCTAGATCACTCTCCACTCTACCCTAGATCACTCTCCACTCTACTACTCTACCCTAGATCACTCTCCACTCTATCATCACTCTACCCTAGATCACTCTCCACTCTACCATCACTCTACCCTAGATCACTCTCCACTCTATCATCACTCTACCCTAGATCACTCTCCACTCTACCATCACTCTACCCTAGATCACTCTCCACTCTATCATCACTCTACCATAGATCACTCAGATCCCTGTCTAGCACAGTGTTCTGCAGGGCTGACAGTCAGGAATTGAAATGGAGTGGACAGGTATCTCTGGTATTCTGTTCATGGGGAAGCAAACTCATTTGTCCGCTGAGGTAGATTTAGTTTGACAGTCTATCTGGAGCCATGTCAGGCATTTGACTTAGCCAATTACTGAAGGTGAAAAGCTGGGTAGCTGGGTAGTAGCAACAGCTTCGCTGCGTGACTGGGTAGACTTGGCGACTTTAATCATCCAAATGTCCTTCTTAATTCCCACCTATCACATATGATAATTCTCCTCATCTTTGATTCATGTAATTGAGGAATATGTGTTTACAATGACTCGTTCTGGTGGTAGTAGAACAACCTGCTGATGGTCTTCAGTCCCCCCCCCCCCCCCCCAAAGAAGAGATTTCCCCATATTATCTCCATGAAACGAAGCTATTTGATGTGCTTTAAGCAGATAACATCGGTTTCATTCCATTCCAACACCACAGCTCTAAAATAGGCAGGCAATCCTCATGTAGATGTGTATCAGGATTCAAAGGGAATTCTAACTAAGCTGGCTATAATAAGTCATGTCCCATGTTGTGTTATTCCATCACTAATTACATTATTAGAAGCCCTTCCTGATTGCATGGTTGAGATTGCTGTGCCGTGTCGGCAACAGCGTGGTGGGGGCCTGAGAAGAGGGAGAGTGTTTGTTCAGGTGAGAGGGGGGTTGTCATCAGGGCCCCAGGGATCAGCCCCCCTACGCTGGGATCAGATCTGGGATTCTCACGGCTTTGAGAACAGAGACATTCTCAGAGAGAATCTGGTCACGTTCCAACTGAAATTGGTGTCAGGGGTTTAATTAATTTAACGGAGGAATATTTATTTTCTATTGGTGGAATGACGAGTGTTTTTAGGAATGGAGGGCTGGAAATGGGTCGGTCTCCATCTGCCTTGTTATCAGCCATGCACCTGTTGGAGATCTATTATAGAACTGTATTCATCAGACACTGGGAAGCACTGGAGCATGTCATCATTCATATCAGAGGTCACAGGCAGGGAGAGAGCAGCGGTGAGGTGGCTTCCATGCAACCAGCAGTTTTTACATTGTGCTGTGTAAATACTCTCTTGGTTGCATGGAAGGTAGTGGTGACTCTTCTCTCACCCGACTCACTGTCCCTCCGCTCTCCCTCCCTCCTCTGAGAAAAGGGGACAGTCTTCCAGCTGATGGGGAAACTTTAGTCTCGCTGCGTTATTTTTTGCCCCATGCACCAATTCATGTTGTTACTCCTATGACCAGAGAAAGTGAAATATACCTCGATATTTAAAAAAAACACAAGCAGCTAATAACAACGCAAGGTCATAGAAACAAATTGCTATACTCATTAATTGCAGCTGCAGTGCTGGTTTTAGCGTGAGTGGAAGTAGGGAGAACATATTTTATGGCTTATGAAAGTGTTGAACAAAGTGTTGGTAGTGCTGAGTAACAACAAACATGAACTTACTCATAAAAACAGCCGCTCTTTGCTCTCTCTCTAGTCATGGTATTGAAATCTCACAGTATCAACTCTGAGGTATTTGATTGGGCAACGGTAGGCCTATAGGTGCACTTGATTTGCTCACTAGGCTTGCCAGGTAGACAGAGTTCTACATTCACACACATGAAATGGTTCAAAATGGGAACACTTTACCTTCCCGGGGCTAGGACTGCTGAATCAAGTGCACCAACAGCGCAAAAACAAAAAATAGGAATGCAAGGCTTTATCATTGGGTTTTGTCCAGAAATGTTTGGTGATTGTCTAGGAATGCCTTGGATCGCAATGGACCGGTCGGTGACCAATGCACTAGATAGATAGAAAGAAAAGTCCCAGAACCCATCATACCACATCTTTGATACGAGTCTTCCTCTTATTATAAAGTGTCAGAGAAGCCATTGAGGTCATGGATCTCTCTACGACTCCTTTCCTCTGACCTCTGAATGTTCAACCCCCCCCCATACAGTAGGAGAAGCCGTATCGCCCATGACCTGTGACCTTTGACTCCTAACAGGAGAGGCCTACATGAGGCTGAATCAGCTGGAGGAGGCGGGCCACTGGTACAGGGAGTCGCTCAGGGCAAAACCCGACCACATCCCCGCACACCTGACCTACGGGAAACTCCTGTCCGTCATTGTAAGTCCCTCCTCTACCAACCTCTTTAAGGCCAGACAATTCCTCACATTTTTTACAACAGAGCATGACAAAAGATAACATAGAAACTAGAGATGCACTGATGTGAATATTCTGGGATATCTGATATTTCTTTGCAATATCAACCAACACAGACATTTCTGTTTCATTTGATGTCTGTTTTTACCATTCTAGTACAGATACAAACAAAATGTCTATGTTCATAAGGTTAATAAGAAAATGTGTAAAATAGCTTAAATATGGGAAAGGAGTAATCATTTGTATTTTCATAACAAAGTGGAATGTTCAGGACAACTCAAGGAAGAGCATCAGGTAATACTGCGTATGATCGGATGTGTAGAAAAGAAGATTTGCATTCCTTTCAGATATGCATTGAAATATATGTGACCGGTTACAGGGTCTGAGGCGTTTGATGCTAGTTCCTACTTACATCAGAATACTTTCAAAGTAGAATTCAGAAATGTTACATTGCCATGGAAACCATATGAATACAATCCAAATGAGAGGAACCAAATGCTTTGTGTGACCCCCATAGCATTGGAAATGTTCGGTTCAACAACACCTTGACCCTCTTCTATCTCTGCCTCTATGAGAATGATCCTTGTATAATATAATGTTGAGATAATGGAGAGAAAAGCATTAAGATTCCCATGGGGCAGTGCGTACCTCGAGGACATACTTTTCAGAAAACGTTATTTTATTGAAGAATCGAACTTCGACCCCGGGGCGAGATGGACATGTCAGACCTGTAGGTGTAGATAATAATATAATAATAATAATCTGTGTCGTTGTCCACCTGTTTAGTGAAAAAACAGCCCACTGCCAAGTGTCATAATAAAATGTATGTTCAATTTTGTTAGAGGAGTAGAATCCAACCCAGGTGTAATAGAGTTTGTTCTTCCAATCAGTGAAGGTCTTCTTGATGAACAGGCGAGCGCAGGCGTGGCCATCTTTAGTGTAGAGCTGCAGACTGACATCAGAGTCAAATGGAGGTATGTTAACAGGAATCCTCCGGTCAGAGTCATCATGATGACAGAGTGCAAGTTGATCAGGAGCCTGACCTGCAGGCCGGGGTTTAGGTATACATTGGCGTCGAAGCTTCCGTAGCTGCACATGCCAAGGGGGGTAACAGAGGTCATTTTATTGTCCGCGTAGAGGGCTACCAATCATCCCCACACCCAGCAGACTCCATGGGACGTTTGCACATCTAATTCTGGCGTGCCCGTTGTTCCAGTTTTCAGTTGATCTCACCTCCAGCTTGATGTCAAGGCACTCCATGTGGTTAGCAACCTGAGTATGTTGAGTATTTGAAAATGTACCCCACACAGCTGGTTAGTGAATTCCCTTATGGAGTATGTCTCTGAGAAGGATCTGGAGTGAGTATTGTAGCCGGCAGCATACAGAAACACAGACACACTGTCCCCCCAGTTGTTAGATCGGCTCTGGGTTCCTCTCAGGACGATGACACTTAAGAGGAAGGTGTTATCGGGGTCGTACTGCTTGCTGCGGGGGTCGTCTTGTGGGTAGTGCTGTGTTATGTAGACTGCCTCCACCACATTCCCCTGCATTTTGAGGATGATTCTGACCCTATTGTTCTCTATGGACCAGGGCATGAGGTAATAGCTTTGAGTGACGTAAGGAGGTAGGTGCCAAGCCCTCGTGGAGACTGTCTGTGTGTTGAGATTCCCTACCGTGTAGGAAGCCTGTTCCTTCAGGGAATGAAGCACCTGTTTAGCATTATCGTAGCACTGGAAGCCCCAGTCTCCCCTTGATGGCACAAAGAGTGGTGTGATTAGGCTGTTGCTGTTGTTTTTTCCAATGAGGACATTGTTAGCAAAATGGTGGAGTAGCATCAGGCCATGGCGTGGGAAGCTGTGGCCAAATTCAAAGTTCCTGAAGTTACTCATAGAGTTGAGAGTTGGCAGATCTGCAGAGACCAACGCCAAGGGAAGCAACAGGTGGAAAGAGCAAATAGGCTTTTTCTCTCCATGGTGAACGTGTTAGAAGGAGAATGAATGTCGAATGTCTGTCTCAATCTACAGAGATGAGTGGGAAGTCCTGTAGGTCCAGTTTATATTGGGAGTGTGCTATCCCTTTCAAGGGGCAATCTGCGGCTCAAACAATAACACATCAGTCAACCCACCACTGTTTTGGTAAAGGGAGTGGCTGTAACCTATTTAAAATCCATAGACAGAGCTGTTGATGCAAGGACTGGCCATCCATGATATCAAAATGATAGTTTTAACCATGTGTTGAGGCTATACAGTGTTAACAATTACACTGTTTACAAACATTGAAGTAAAACAAGAGTATATATTGGGTTCTGATGGGGTATGACAGTTGAACTAAACATGAGGCATTTATACAGTAAGTTATATTCTTTAATTTAAAATCCCAAAATAGATTTAGAAATCACAGATTGCCTCTTTAAGAAAGGCCTCTTCAGTGTTAACCACTAATTACAGTAGCCACAACACAAAGGATACAAGACCAATGCTGTCTGATGGAAGTGACTATCCAGCTCTTACCTGTTCCTTGTGAACTACCTCAGAATAGCCCTTAACTTCTTCTCTCAGTTCTAAACAAAATGCGGCTCGATAATACCACACAGGCACACGCTCTCACCGAGCCAAAACTAGTCGAACAGGTAGGCAGTGTGAGTTCTCAGAATGATGCCACGCATTAGAATGGTTTGCATGGTGACTGCATTGGGAGATTCTTTGTATACAGGCCGTGGCTGCGAATTTGACTTTTCGGGAACGTTAGTCGCCAACTAATGATCCCGAAGCTTCTGCGGATGACATTCTGCACGTTTGTATATTTCTACTTTATGCGTAGAGAACAGGCTACTCAGGTGAATGCCTCACGGACTTATTGAAGCTTGCTTCTGGCAAAAAAACACAAACAAGAATCAGACACTGTTTTCCTCCGAACAGGGCCCTGGATGAGACAGTGAGAGGGAATGAACGAGAAAGGACAGGAAAAACATAACAAGACATGACAGTCCCCCCATGAAAGTCCTGGCGCATGGCATCTCAGCAGTTTCCTCCGACATATTGGTGCGGCTGGCTTCCGGGTTGGATGATGCTGTGTTAAGAAGCAGTGCGGCTTGGTTGGGTTGTGTATCGGAGGACGCATGACTTTCAACCTTCGTCTCTCCCGAGCCCGTACGGGAGTTGTAGCGATGAGACAAGATAGCTACTACAACAATTGGATACCACGAAATTGGGGAGAAAAAGGGTTAAAAATTACAACAACAAAAAATACATTTTTTACATATATATATATATATAATATATAATATAGCCTATATGCACTGAGTATACCAAACATTAGGAACATTTTCCTAATATTTATCTGCACTCCCTATTGCCCTCAGAACAGCCTCAATTCATTGGGACATGGACTCATTCCACAGGGATGCATTCCACAAAGAAGGCTTAAAAATCATTATTTAACCTGTCTCCTCCTCTTCATCTACACTGATTTGAAGTGGATTTAACAAATGACATTGATATGGGATCATAGCTTTCACATAATGTAGGTATTGTTAACCACTAGACTGCAACACTTTTTAACACTTTTAAGACTATTCAGGAAGTTAGTTAACAGAGAGAGAAAGGTTCTGCAGCTATACTGGAAATGGCCTCTAACATCAATGTAACTACAATCTGCCTCTATTCTAATCCATTCACTTCACTCTTTGTCCTCCAGTGTCCTTCCTGACTGTCCACACAATCTCAAATAGGCTTTGGCTCTGTCATGTTGGTAATAATCACAGGGGTTACGTATAATTAGACCTAGGCCCGAGGGCTGATGAATAGTGAGTTTGGGCCCGCCAGTTCATCCCATTGATTTCCCTGTCTGGGCCAGAGGAGTTGTGATCATTGTAGAAAGCCTGGAAGTTGATAGATCGAGACTGAGCTGCGTGTTGAGCAGACAGCGGTCCAGATCTAAAGCCATTTTGGACTTGTTTTTTATTTTTTATTTTACCCCTTTTTATCCCCAATTTCGTGGTATCCAATTGTTGTAGTAGCTACTATCTTGTCTCATCGCTACAACTCCCATACGGGCTCGGGAGAGACGAAGGTTGAAAGTCATGCGTCCTCCGATACACAACCCAACCAGCCGTACTGCTTCGTAACACAGCGCCATCCAACCCGGAAGCCAGCCGCACCAATGTGTCGGAGGAAACACCGTGCACCTGGCAACCTTGGTTAGCGCGCACTGCGCCCGGCCCGCCACAGGAGTCGCTGGTGCGCGATGAGACAAGGACATCCCTACTGACCAAGCCCTCCCTAACCCGGACGACACTAGGCCAATTGTGCGTCGCCCCACGGACCTCCCGGTCGCGGCCGGTTACGACAGAGCCTGGGCGCGAACCCACTGCGCCACCCGGGAGGCCACTTGTTGAACCTTGATGGGTAAATTAATGCTTTTGTCTTTGGTGGCCTAAAGGAAAAAGACACCTAGGATAGTGGTATGCAAACGCAAGATGGGTTTTTTATGTTCGGCTAATTGCAGTTTTTTGAGATATTTGAGATAAAATAGCAGAGAGACCAACTTCTGCCACTATAAACTTTGTTGATATGACAACCAAGGAGACAATGGATTGAGGAATAATTATTGTCTTATGGTACAAGCTTGGAAAAACAGACCTGTCAAACTATCAGGCTCTCCGCTGGGTGTGTGATTGTCTCAAGGTCACAGCCATAGGGAATGTCTTTATGGGGAGTCGTGTGTGTGTGTGTATGTGTGTGTGTGTGTGTGTGTGTGTCACATTATTAAATGTGTGTGGTGTTATGAAGCTCACCAGCTAGGCCTGCTGGGTCCAGTATTTCCTTCCCAGACTTCTCCCCTACAGGTTTGGCTGTTTGTTCTGAGGTGCACTCTGCCCCCCAACCCCCTTCCATCCACCTCTCTCATTCACTCCCACAGTGTTTTGGGGAGAGAAAAACGTGCGTGACAACATGTGTTCACAGCTGACTTGGGTTAGTTAGGAGGACTTTATGGAGAGGAACCCTGTTAGAACCCACTGAACCAGTCCTGCTGAGCCCTTGTGAGGAGTTTGACCTTCTGTTCTTCCCCTTCCACAGCCTGAGGTAACTGAGGTACTAGGAATCTACAGGAGGTTTTGCTCTTCAGCGTACCACATCACCCATCCCATCTCTCCTTCTATCCTCCTCACTGATATTGGAGGGGTTACAGCTGCACCCCTAGGGGTCCGGTCTGGGCTGAGGAAGGGTCTCGCTCCCAAACTCACTAATTTCCCCTTTTCCTAATCTGATTTGAGTTCCATTCCCCCAAACCCCCACCCCCAGTCTCCCTGGGTTCAGACCCGAGTCACCCCAGCACAGCTGGACATCTGCTGGGTCCCCCAGGTCCCTACATCCGGGGCCCTGAGCCACGAGTGGCCCCTCATAACAGAGCCCTTCAACAACAGGAGATTAGGACACGACCAGACCCGGAACAATGGGCTGCCGGACAGGACTTAATGCAATTACCCCGCTTCCTTATTAAATCACTCAATCAGGGAGAGATTTTGGGCCGTCTTGCCACGGCGGACCTACGTATTGATAATGCAGCTGGCTCATAAGGAGTCAACCGACTCGGGGAAAGGGTCAAAGTGTCAAACTCAATCCCGCCTCACCCTGACGTGTACTACAGTATGTGACTTCACTGTTTCATTCGTAAAGAGTCATGTACTTTAATGGGGTTAGTGAGGTTGTATAGATTTGTGGTTTGTTCTTTGTTCAGTTTGGCTTTGAACTCTTCGTTCACAGTAACCAGGTTAGAGTCTAGACTGAGTCTGCGTCAGAAATGCCACCATAATCCTGATATAGTGCACTACTTTTGACCAGGGCCTTTCTTTAGGACACAGCCAGACATGACCAGAAGAGCCCTATTCCACCCGGTAACCCCCAGTTCCTGTCTCAGATCATCTCCCTTGGACATACATCACAGGAGAGTGTTGTCGCCAGGCGGATGATTACACAGTGCAGAGTCCTGACGTGCCCTACCAAGGGCTAGGCATCGCTCTCTGTTGGAGGACCTCTCTCCCGTTGCTGGCGCTGATGTTATTTACGAGCTCTGTGGCTGGCTACACTCTGAGCCGGCACTAACGCTAACCGCTAAAGCCCTCTGTGGCTGGCTACACTCGGAGTTGGCGCTAACACTACCCGCTAGAGCCCTCTGAAGCCGGCTACTCCCTCCCAATACAGGCTCGAATACGCTAGATAAGAGTCAGAGGAATAAAAAAACAACCTTATCAAGAACTTAGGATAAGATCCAGATGCAGACAGCGAGAGTCACAGATGTGTATTGACCCAAACAGGGGGCAGGCAAAAGACAGGTCAAAGGCAGGCAGAGGTCTGTAATCCAGGGCTGAGTCAATAAGGTACAGAACAGCAGGCAGGCTTGGGGTCAGGACAGGCAGAGGTTTGTAAATGGGCCAGAGTCAGGCAGGTACAGAACGTCAGCCAGGCTCGGGGTCAGGGCAGGCAGAATGGTCAGAACCGGGGAAATTAGGAAACAGAACTAGAAAGAGCAATGAGATGGGAAAACACGCTGGTGAGACCTGACAAGACAAGATGAACTGGCAACAGACAAACAGAGCATACAGGTATAAATACACAGGGGATACTGGGAAGATATGGGTGGAGACAAGCACAAAGACAGGTGATACAGATGTGTGTGACAAACCTAGTATTCATGTACATTTAACATTGCGCACCTCTCGCAATCCTACTAATGCGACACGGCCCAGTCCATTGAAGGACCACAGTATTGTGTTCAACAGTCCACCTTCTGACACTGCGGCTGGGAAAGGAGCCAGGGAAAATATGGCATAAAGTCATCTGGACAATTAGTTGTCTTCATCTTTCATTTAGAGCGAACACGGGCATGAGAAATAGTTAATGAACCTAACCTAATATGCCCAGTCCACTTATTCTATGTAGAATGGCAAATCCATAGCCAATATGGAAGCAATCAGTGCTGAAGCGTGAACAATGGGGGTGGGGGGGTACACACAGAGGCAGCGGTATCGCTTTCAGTTTGTTGCGAGGCTATAGTGCGATACACACTCTCTGACTGAGAAAAAGTGATAGTGTGACACACACACACACTCTGCTGCTGGGGGAAAATGGGGTTTGAAGCGTTCTCTATGGAGTACAGTTTCCTGGTTTACAGTTGAGGCCCTGCTACCACGTGTCAACTCATGCATGAAAGCGTAGGAAAATAATCCGTAGCAGATGCAGAGTAAACGCAGATGATTGTTGTTGCCCTACAGGATATGCTGATTGTTTAAAACAACCTGGCACATCAGGGGCATATGGAACGGTTGTTCAAATTTACTGCTGATTTCCCCGTCCACATCTCGACTGTGAAATATTTACTAAATCTCATTTACGAGGAGAGTGGGTGGTTTCTGGTTTCTCCTGCATGTTCAATCTTCTACCATATGGCAACTCACGTCTGTTTTGGGTTTTGAGTAAATCTAATTGCAGCCGCACAATTACGCCCGTGCCAGAAACAGGAACCACTGCGAGAGCTCGAACATCAGCTAAATCGCAATTAATGACTGAGGACGACTTGTAACTGATCTACAGTAGCTAATCAAACGTTCCTGTTTTGTCTCCTAGGGGCAGAAGACTGAGGCAGAGGGTTACTATCGAAGAGCCATTCAGCTGGACCCTTCCAAAGGAAACTGCTACATGCATTATGGTATGTACCAGAACTCATATGAAGTACCGCGCACATAGCTTCATTTGAGCCAGGGCCTGCCGGAGCAGGATCCAACACCTCTCCGTTTTGGACTGATATGTTCTGGAACCTATTTGCCTATCCGGTACCTTCCATGGCATGAAACATTTACTTTTTGTAATGTACTAATTTGAGTTGCCCCTTCGTCAATTCTACTGCCCCACCCCCCCCTCCCAATTCTACTGCCTGATATTCTAATAGTTGATTCGGGTTGCGCCGGCATGAATTTACAGTATGGATTGTGCATCATTGTATCTTATGCTTGAGACCAACTCGTGGCTGTGTGAGGTGCGTGACTGTATCTCTCACAGAACTAGAATGAGATTCACTTTCTATGATCTCTCTCCCTCTCTCTGCTCTGATAGACATGAGCCTGCAACTCCCACCTCTCAAGCGTTGCACTTCATCATTGATTTCCTTATAGAATCATAGCCAGACGAAGGGTTCTGGAGGAGCTGCAGCACCCTGATACATTGAAATACATTTGCCAACGTTATAGAATTACTGCTGTCTGTTCAGAAAGAATTGAAATCATTCAGAATAGCCTACTACACCATGAAAATGACTATATTTTAGTCACAGAGGATCAATAGCGTCTTTAAAAATGTGCCTAGCTGTGGATTGTGTGTAGCCCAATAACAAGGCATAGCCTACAGTGCAGAACACGGCAAACCTGTCAGTGAACAGCATGCAGACAAGACAGGCCTTTCACTATATTTCAGATACAATCGCAGGAAAACACAGGTTTGAAAGAAAATGGCTCCTGCTGAAAAGACTCTACTTTGTCTGCTGTAGGCTAACAAAATATTTGATAACTTCCAAATATTGTTTTACAAAGTAAAGTCTGCTGAAGTGGAACGACATTTATTGAATATTTGAAACTTTTTTAACAAATCAAAAACTGAAAAATTGGGTGTGCAAAATTATTCAGTAGGCTAACAAAATATTTGATAACTTCCAAATATTGTTTTAAAAAGTAAAGCAAGAGAGATACAAGTGCCTTTTGGATACAAAAAGATTTCCCAAGTTTAAACATCCCAAGGAGCTTTTTGGCCGTCCCTCTAAACGTTCAGCTCATTTGGAGAAGACTGATCCACATTTCTGGATGGCTTCAAAGACATAGGAAGATATAAAATCTGATCCATTTCTTAAAGATATCCATAAAAAGTGTTGTTTAAAGTTTGCCACAAGCCACCTGGGAGACACACCAAACATGTGGAAGAAGGTGCTCTGGTCAGATGAAACCAAAATTGAACTTTTTGGCAACAATGCAAAACGTTATGTTTGGCGTAAAAGCAACACAGCTCATCACCATGAACACACCATCCCCACTGTCAAACATGGTGGTGGCAGCATCATGGTTTGGGCCTGCTTTTCTTCAGCAGGGACAGGGAAGATGGTTAAAATTGATGGGAAGATGGATGGAGCCAAATACAGGACCATTCTGGAAGAAAACCTGATGGAATCTGCAAAAGACCTGAGACTGGGACAGAGATTTGTCTTCCAAACAATGATCCAAAACATAAAGCAAAATCTACAATGGAATGGTTCAAAAATAAACATATCCAGGTGTTAGAATGGCCAAGTCAAAGTCCAGACCTGAATCCAATCGAGAATCTGTGGAAAGAACTGAAAACTGCTGTTCACAAATGCTCTCCATCCAACCTCACTGAGCTCGAGCTGTTTTGCAAGGCGGAATGGAAAAAATGTCAGTCTCTCGATGTGCAAAACTCATAGAGACATACCCCAAGTGACTTACAGCTGTAATCGCAGCAAAAGGTGGCGCTACAAAGTATTAACTTAAGGGGGCTGAATAATTTTGCACGCCCAATTTTTCAGTTTTTGATTTGTTAAAAAAGTTTGAAATATCCAATAAATGTCGTTCCACTTCATGATTGTGTCCCACTTGTTGTGGATTCTTCACAAAAAAATACAGTTTTATATCTTTATGTTTGAAGCCTGAAATGTGGCAAAAGGTCGCAAAGTTCAAGGGGGCCGAATACTTTCGCAAGGCATTGTATGTAGGCTTTTGGTAGGAACGAATCGGCTATCACCGGCGAGAGAGCTGTGCATCATTGGGTCAGTCGGTGACACTGGAAAGCATTTTTAGGACTAGTGTCCTCCTAATATTATAGCCTACAATATGTCTCCACACACCTAGGCCTCGGCTATTGATGGATTCAACACAAAGTCCTTTTCATTGATCTCAGATTCTCAGTTTGTCAGTGTCAAAGTAGCCTGTCATTTCCATCATTTATGCAGCATTAAAACATATTCAGCCAAAGTCTCCAGTCATGTAAAATAACATAGAATTGCATGAAATGCGTTTCTAAAAGGACACATTTCTTCCGGACCCTAGACTATTAAAATGGTACCCATTTGTGCAACTTCTGTATGCCACTATGCAAATGTGATGATATGCATTCAATGCTTTATTATAAAGGGGATTTTTTCTCTCATGCGTTCCGTTACCTCAGAGCTCCCCAGGTCACCCCCTCTGGTGCTCACATTTTGTTCCGGCACCTACCGATTTACAAATTAAGCACTACACGCGCACAAACAAACACACACACACACACACACACACATACCATTAAACTACTCCATGTAGGGACCTCCTACAGTAAAAGTGTATTGTAGCTTGAGCCCACCATAAGAACTTACCTCAGGCAGTTTGATAAAGACACCTTATCCACAGTACTCTACAGTACTCCCACAAAGCACGTATAAAGTGCTTGTTAAGTGTAAAAAACATGTCCTGTAGCCACTTTTAAAGCCGCTCTAGTTAGCGAAAGAGATATGCCTGCCTTTAGTTTGGTTTGCATTTGGTATCAGGTTGTATGAGGTCATACATACAGTAGACCTAAACTCCACATACTTCGAGGAAACCGGATCGGACTACACCACCACCGATAAGGATGCTGCTTTTCACTGATTGAGGAGAAACGCTATAAGCCGGTTAGTCTGCGTGTGCTTCTGTAAATGCTGCCATTCATATCGTCTCTCCCTCTCTCCCTCCCTGTGTCTCTCTCTCTCTGTGTATCTCGGGTCTCAAGTCTCGGGGTTGTGTTTGGGTCCTGGCGGGCCGTGTTGCTTTCTTTGGACAGAGTCATTTGCCCTCTCTCTGCGATCTCCTAGCCTCTTTTCAGAGGTTTATTTTTACTGGCCCCCAACACCTTATCGTAATCTGCCCGCTACAGCCATTCCTCCTCCACTGTGACTGGACTGACTCCACTATGTTGTTGGTGAGACTGTATGAATGTGCTTACAGACTCTCTGAACTGTGGGACAGGGAGGACGAGAGCTGACATGAGAGGTCAAGCCTCCTTTCCTGCCATTGTTCAGACTAACACATGCTCTGATGTGTCACGCTACATGTGACCCGTAGCAACCCTCTGCATCCAAGTGATGGTTATTGCTGACTGACACCCAATGAGGTATGACATCCGAGACATAGGATGACTATTTTTACAGATTCTAAAAACCCGTGGAAGAGGATACCTCACGTATGCAGACAAACACGCACACATGTTGGAACACACACCCACACAAACACACACACTGATTTGTATAGGGAAACCTCTGCACATTACACAGTCCAACATAATATCTGCGTCCCAGACATAGTAGTCATGTATTCCTCCTCAGCAGACTCCTGTGGAGGTAGAGCCAGTTGGTCCTGCTCCCAGGGGACATACATGAAACTCCTTCGACTCAGCTGGACTTCTGCAAATCACTGAGCATGACAAAAACCTCCTCTTTTCCTCACTCTCTCCTTTCTGACCTTCTTTCTGTCCTTCTTGCTGCCCTGTCCTCTGAAACCATCTTTTTGCTTCCTAATTTCCTTTCTTTCTTTCTTTCTTTCTTTCTTTCTTTCTTTCTTTCTTTCTTTCTTTCTTTCTTTCTTTCTTTCTTTCTTTCTTTCTTTCTTTCCCCTCGGTGTCTCACTGTCTCTCTCTCTTTCCCTTTTTTTGTCTCCTCCCTCTCTCCCTCTCTCCCTCTCCCTGCCTCCCCTTCATCTCTTTCCATCTCTTTCTCGGTCTCTGTTTCTGTCTGTCTAATGGACAGGCCAGTTTCTGCTGGAGCAGTCTCGTCTGGCAGAGGCAGCAGAGGTGGCAGAGAGAGCTGCAGATCTGGACAGCTCAGAGTTTGATGTGGTCTTCAGTGCCGCTCACATGCTCAGGTGGGTGTGACAGCGTATGAAAACGGTATTACAGTGTTTAAAGAGTGCCTGGTATTTTTGCAAATGCTGCCCAATCATACTTTAACGAGTATCAATCAAATGTGTTTATAAAGCCTTACAATACTGTAGGTCTTCAGCGCATGTAGAGTTTCTGTTGGATGTATTCAGATGTCTTAGGCGTGAAAATAGCAGAAGGTGTCTCTGAAAGGTTATTTCAACGGTGATAGAGAGTTGGTTGCCAAGGCATTTCATCATTCACGACTCAATCAATATTGCATTGTGCCCGCTAACACACTCAGAGACACTTCAGGTCTGACGTTTAATAAGATAATAGCAGTTTGCATGGAGACGGTCCATTTTAAGTCGTTTGTATGGTTCAACTGGTTTTATAGTTAATATACAACACATGGAAACAGCGGTTGTAGTTTTGATTCATGCTAGTGACGTTTCAGTCCAGGGCTTGTAAAGAAACACAGGCATACCTCGGGAGAATTTGCCGTTCGGCTTGGCAAGTGTGAGCACAGACAGCACATACATTTTGTACGTTTGAAATAGGGGACTGCAAATCCTCCCAACTCACTGCAACTGGAGGAAGTATTGGAAACGACGTCTCTTAATTCCTTTTTGCTCCACATGTCTGGAAAAGTAATTGAAGCTACAGCATCCTTCATCCAAAGTGATGTGCTGGAGGAGAGTTCTATGTCGACTGCTCGGCAAGGGGACTGCTGCTTGGATGTGGGGAGGAAAAACGGAGAGACAGATCATCATATTCTGGCCCTCTTCGATATAAGCCTACTGCATTGAGGAAAAAATAGCATGACATATTCACTCAACTCATCCTGTAATACGACACTCTTAGGACTGTGCTGAGACATTCTGATGCAGACATGTCTTTGGGTGTATTAATGCTGGTCAAAATGCACCTCTTACTCTCTGTTCTGTACGGCAAATAAATAACTATTTGACACTTTGGATGCCACTAAATTATTGTCAACATCAAGCATTAGACTGGGAAAACGTACTTTGTTCTGAAACTCAGTGATCATCGGTCTTCATCCAGACCGTAGCAGTGGTTTGCCATATCCTTGTACACCCCATGGCTCTTCTTGACAGAGACCAATAGGGTAGCACCAAGTTTGGACCTGTGAAAATCAAAGTCAAAGTCCTTACCTGTTGCGTAGTGTCAGCGTTTCCAAGCTCCAGATTCTCCCAACATTGTAGATTGTGTAGATTCTCTCAGATGCAGTGGGAAACACCAACGCCTTCAAAAAGTTGACACATTTAAATGAAAGACGTTGTTGAATGGATGGAGAATGGATCTGAAGAGTCAGGCATGAACTTGATATGAATGGAATGATGAAGCACTACAAGCCCAAGGCAGACTTTATGCAAAGTTAATAGAGACATATTTCCCTGAGTCATACACCTTATGAATATGTCTGAAAAGACTTCTGCCTTTATCTAATTAGCCTTAACATACTAAGTGCAGTTAGTCTCAGAAATATATGCAGCATAGTGTTTCAGAGTCATTTGAGGGAGTATTTTTCAGCATCACAGTGCCCTCAGGATCTCAATACTTTATGGGAAATATTAAATTATAATGAAAGAATGCTTCTCTATCCAATACGTAACTCTTTCTGCCGTCATGTCACGGTAATACTGTCAGACTCTGTGTAAGCCGTGTGTAATGACGACCTCTATTGCCCTTCCTCCTCTTGCCATCTCTCCCTCCCTCATCTCTGTATTTCACTATCTCCCTCTCCAGACAGGCCAGTCTAAACAAGGCAGCAGAGCGGCATTATGAGCGCGCGGCAAACCTCAGACCAGACGTGAGTACCTTGGCCCAATGAGCCTTTCTTACTCAAACTGGTGGACACGCACACACACACATACACACACTCCACCATTACACACAATCAGCCCTAGTCCACCATGACTGCTCCATCAATGCCTCCCATTGTTTGTTAGAACTGGAGAGCAGGATCTCTGATTCTATGGTTAGAGATGAAGGTAGAGCTCTCTCTCTGCAGAGCATCAATCAGTCCTTTCAAAGGGAGTGGATGCGTGGGGGAGTGCTATGAGAGAGAGGGTAATATAGAGTCATAAGGACGTGTGTTTTAGATAGGTGTAGATGAGGTTTTCCACGCTCACTGACTTATGCGCCATTTTGACTCAGGAGAGTTAGCTTGGAGGCTGTTTGAAGTCTGGAGAGTTAGCTGGAGGCTGTTTGAAGTCTGGAGAGTTAGCTTGGAGGCTGTTTGAAGTCTGGAGAGTTAGCTGGAGGCTGTTTGAAGTCTGGAGAGTTAGCTGGAGGCTGTTTGAAGTCTGGAGAGTTAGCTGGAGGCTGGAGAGTTAGCTGGAGGCTGTTTGGAGTCTGGAGAGTTAGCTGGAGGCTGTTTGGAGTCTGGAAAGTTAGCTGGAGGCTGTTTGGAGTCTGGAGAGTCAGCTGGAGGCCGTTTGGAGTCTGGAGAGTTAGCTGGAGGCTGTTTGGAGTCTGGAGAGTTAGCTGGAGGTTGTTTGGAGTCTTTATCAGAGTTTTATTTAACTTATTTTAAGTCTGACTGAGTTAGCTGGAGGCTGTTTGAAGTCTGGAGAGTTAGCCTGGGGAATAGTTTTGGAGTCTGGAAAGTTAGCTGGAGGCTGTTTGGAGTCTGGAAGTAACTGGAAGTCAGCTGAGGCTGTTTGGGTCTGGAGAGTTAGCTGGAGGCTGTTTGGAGTCTGGAGGGAGTTTTCTGGGAGTCTGGATTTAAGTTGATATCTGACAGTAAAGCTTTTGAAATGGAAGTGCAACAGCTGGAGGCTGTTTGGAGTCTGGAAAGCTGGAGGCTGTTTGTATGTCCGTGTCTGTGTGTTCTTCACAATCAGTTTGTCTGTAACAGAAGTTAGTCGGTATGTCCGTGTCTGGAGAGTTAGCTTCACAATCAGTTTGTCTGTAACAGAAGTTAGTCTGGTATGTCCGTGTCTGGTGTCCTTCACAATCAGTTTGTCTGTAAGAGTTAGCTGGATGTCTGTTTGGAGTCTGGAGAGTTAGCTTCAGGCAGTTTGTCTGTAACAGAAGTTAGTCTGGATGTCCGTTTCGGTGTCCTTCACAATCAGTTTGTCTGTAACAGAAGTTGGAGTCGGTATGTCTGTGTGTTTGGTGTCCTTCACAATCAGTTTGTCTGTAACAGAAGTTAGTCGGTATGTCCGTTTGGTGTCCTTCACAATCAGTTTGTCTGTAAATGGTAAGTTAGTCGGTATGTCCGTGTCTCACTGTCCTTCACAATCAGTTTGTCTGTAACAGAAGTTAGTCTGTCTGTGTGTCCTTCACAATCAGTTTGTCTGTAACAGAAGTTAGTCTATGTCCGTGTCTCGTGTTCTTCACAATCAGTTTGTCTGTAACAGAAGTTAGTCTGGTATGTCCGTGTCTCGGTGTCCTTCACAATCAGTTTGTCTGTAACAGAAGTTAGTCGGTATGTCCGTGTCTGTGTGTCCTTCACAATCAGTTTGTCTGTAACAGAAGTTAGTCGGTATGTCCGTGTCTCGGTGTCCTTCACAATCAGTTTGTCTGTAACAGAAGTTAGTCGGTATGTCCGTGTCTCGGTGTCCTTCACAATCAGTTTGTCTGTAACAGAAGTTAGTCGGTATGTCCGTGTCTGTGTGTCCTTCACAATCAGTTTGTCTGTAACAGAAGTTAGTCGGTATGTCCGTGTCTGTGTGTCCTTCACAATCAGTTTGTCTGTAACAGAAGTTAGTCGGTATGTCCGTGTCTCGGTGTTCTTCACAATCAGTTTGTCTGTAACAGAAGTTAGTCGGTATGTCCGTGTCTGTGTGTCCTTCACAATCAGTTTGTCTGTAACAGAAGTTAGTCGGTATGTCCGTGTCTCGGTGTCCTTCACAATCAGTTTGTCTGTAACAGAAGTTAGTCGGTATGTCCGTGTCTCGGTGTCCTTCACAATCAGTTTGTCTGTAACAGAAGTTAGTCGGTATGTCCGTGTCTCGGTGTCCTTCACAACAGTTCCCAGTCAGACAGTTGTATTTATTATTCAGTGTAATTCACAGAAAGGCCAAGGTCCTCTAATCCACACTCTCCAACAAGTCAAGGGCTTACACTCAGTCATTATTCGGAAGTAAAGCCCCTCTTGTCTTTGACATTTCGCTGTGCCTGTCTGCTTAGCGAATGTCAAGTCCTCAAATATCAACTTAATCCAAAAGGGTTTCGGGTCATGAAAAATTCAACATCTGTGGCCAGACGTGCTGGGAAAGACAATTTGTCAAAGGAGTGTAGCTTCGAGAGAAAAACCAAAAACTTCAGAGTGCAACAGAGGATGACAGACAGAGTTACCACACGTTCTAATTCCTAATGGGCCGTTAGGTCTGACTGCATTTGTGTTTTGTTTTCTCTGTTCCTTAAACTATTCACAACCGCAAAGTTACTATCCCTAAACGCAGTACATACATTGCAGTTTCAAATAGAGTGTGATTAATGTGACAATGCCCATATACTATATACTATATTATCAGCCTTAGATTTGAATCTGTTATAACTTAAGTCTCTGTTCCACTGTTCCAATCATCAGTTCAGTACATTTCCTCTGTGTAGAGCGAGTAGCGAGTAGCCCTATGGAAAACGTATCAGAGTTGAATCGTGGAGCTCATGTCCATAACAATGTGTTAATATGCAGCTCAACCAACACCTGCTGAGAAAGACCATACTGTGTGTTGGGGAAATGGTGGGCAGCTTTTGCTGGGTGAAACAGAGGTCAGTTGGACTCTGAGGGTGCCACAATAAAAGATCATTGTTGACCGTATACAGAGTGGTTACCATTTCTTGTTAGGCAGTTGATATTGGGTTTACTGAATTACTATGCGATGCAACACTGTTGAGTTCAGGCCACTTTCATTTCAATTCAGTTAGCTTTCTCCATCGTGCAAATCAAATTCCAAATTGAATGGAATTTAGATTGAAAATTATACTGTGGATATCCATTTTGAGGAAATGATATGTCCTGTGTGGCTCAGTTGGTAGAGCATGTTGTTTGCCGGCCAGGGTTGTGGGTTCAATTCCCACGGGGGACCAGTACGAAAAATGTATGCAGTCACTCTGGATAAGAGCGCCTGCTAAATTACGCAAATGTAAAAAATTATATCATTGAGACTTGCCGAAATAACCAAGGTCAACAGCTACTGTCATCCTTGGGTAAAGGTTTTGTTTGGATCCGACCAGCCCCACCACATTATTCACCGCCTCAGCTTTGAGAGAGAGCGATCTCCGGCATGGCTTTCTGGCTCCAGTGAGTGTACACATGTAAACAGAGGACCCTGTAATGACTGTCTGGGGCATCTCCTGTGTCTCACCCTGGGTGCTGTTTACAATGCTAGAGGACGTTAATCTATCTCCACCAGCCTCTGTCTGCTCAGCCTATAGAGAGCCATGGTGTCTCCTGTGTCTCACCCTGGGTGCTGTTTACAATGCTAGAGGACGTTAATCTATCTCCACCAGCCTCTGTCTGCTCAGCCTATAGAGAGCCATGGTGTCTCCTGTGTCTCACCCTGGGTGCTGTTTACAATGCTAGAGGACATTAATCTATCTCCACCAGCCTCTGTCCACCCATGGTGTCTCCTGTGTCTCACCCTGGGTGCTGTTTACAATGCTAGAGGACGTTAATCTATCTCCACCAGCCTCTGTCTGCTCAGAGAGAGCCATGGTGTCTCCTGTGTCTCACCCTGGGTGCTGTTTACAATGCTAGAGGACGTTAATCTATCTCCACCAGCCTCTGTCTGCTCAGCCTATAGAGAGCCATGGTGTCTCCTGTGTCTCACCCTGGGTGCTGTTTACAATGCTAGAGGACATCTAATCTGTCTGCTCATCTCC
This sequence comes from Oncorhynchus masou masou, assembly GCF_036934945.1. Taxonomy (NCBI): domain Eukaryota; kingdom Metazoa; phylum Chordata; class Actinopteri; order Salmoniformes; family Salmonidae; genus Oncorhynchus; species Oncorhynchus masou. Next base: position 17,124,589 of record NC_088238.1, on the reverse strand, counting down.
ACCAGCCTCTGTCTGCTCAGCCTATAGAGAGCCATGGTGTCTCCTGTGTCTCACCCTGGGTGCTGTTTACAATGCTAGAGGACGTTAATCTATCTCCACCAGCCTCTGTCTGCTCAGCCTATAGAGAGCCATGGTGTCTCCTGTGTCTCACCCTGGGTGCTGTTTACAATGCTAGAGGACGTTAATCTATCTCCACCAGCCTCTGTCTGCTCAGCCTATAGAGAGCCATGGTGTCTCCTGTGTCTCACCCTGGGTGCTGTTTACAATGCTAGAGGACCCTCTGTCTGCTCAGCCTATAGAGAGCCATGGTGTCTCCTGTGTCTCACCTGGGTGCTGTTTACAATGCTAGAGGACGTTAATCTATCTCCAACAGCCTCTGTCTGCTCAGCCTATAGAGAGCCATGGTGTCTCCTGTGTCTCACCCTGGGTGCTGTTTACAATGCTAGAGGACATTAATCTATCTCCACCAGCCTCTGTCTGCTCAGCCTATAGAGAGATGAGCCAATGCTAGAGGACGTGTCTATCCCACCAGCCTCTCACCCATGGTGTCTCCTGCTGGGTTTGTTTACAATGCTAGAGGACGTTAATCTATCTCCACCAGCCTCTGTCTGCTCAGCCTATAGAGAGCCATGGTGTCTCCTGTGTCTCACCCTGGGTGCTGTTTACAATGCTAGAGGACATTAATCTATCTCCATGTCTGCTCAGCCTATAGAGAGCCATGGTGTCCCTGTGTCTCACCCTGGGTGCTGTTTACAATGCCTGTGTCTCACCTGTGTCCCGTGGGTTACCATTTCTGTTTACAATGCTAGGTGCTGTTTACAATGCTAGAGGACGTTAATCTATCTCCACCAGCCTCTGTCTGCTCAGCCTATAGAGACAATGCTAGAGGACGTTAATCATCTGGCTCAGCCTATAGAGAGCCATGTGTCTCCTGTGTCTCACCCTGGGTGCTGTTTACAATGCTAGAGGACGTTAATCTATCTCCAACCAGCCTCTGTCTGCTCAGCCTATAGAGAGCCATGGTGTCTCCTGTGTCTCACCCTGGGTGCTGTTTACAATGCTAGAGGACATTAATCTATCTCCACCAGCCTCGTTGCTCAATCTATCTGTCTGCTCAGCCTATAGAGAGCCATGGTGTCTCCTCCCTGTCTGCTCAGAGGACGTTAATCTATCTCCACCAGCCTCTGTCTGCTCAGCCTATAGAGAGCCATGGTGTCTCCTGTGTCTCACCCTGGGTGCTGTTTACAATGCTAGAGGACGTTAATCTATCTCCAACAGCCTCTGGGTGCTGTCAATGCTAGAGGCCATTAATGCTAGCCTATAGAGAGCCATGGTGTCTCCTGTGTCTCACACAATAGAGACGTTAATCTATCTCCATCTGTCTGCTCAGCCTATAGAGAGCCATGGTGTCTCCTGTGTCTCACCCTGGGTGCTGTTTACAATGCTAGAGGACATTAATCTATCTCCAGCCTACAGCCTCTGTCTGCTCAGCCTATAGAGAGCCATGGTGTCTGGTCTCACCCTGGGTGTTTACAATGCTAGAGGACGTGTCTCTGTTTACAATGCTAGAGGACATTAATCCTCCAACAGCCTCTGTCTGCTCAGCCTATAGAGAGCCATGGTGTGTGTCTCACCCTGGGTGCTGTTTACAATGCTAGAGGACGTTAATCTATCTCCAACAGCCTCTGTCTGCTCAGCCTATAGAGAGCCATGGTGTCTCCTGTGTCTGCTCAGCCTATAGAGAGCCATGGTGTCTCCTGTGTCTCAATGCTAGAGGACCCTCCACCAGCCTCTGTCTGCTGCCTTTGGTGTCTCCTGTGTCTCACAATGCTAGAGGACGTTAATCTATCTCCACCAGCCTCTGTCTGCTCAGCCTATAGAGAGCCATGGTGCCTCTCCTGTCTCCTGTGTCTCACCCTGGGTGCTGTTTACAATGCTAGAGGACATTAATCTATCTCCACCTCTGTCTGCTCAGCCTATAGAGAGCCATGTTGTCTCCTGTGTCTCACCCTGGGTGCTGTTTACAATGCTAGAGGACGTTAATCTATCTCCACCAGCCTCTGTCTGCTCAGCCTATAGAGAGCCATGGTGTCTCCTGTGTCTCACCCTGGGTGCTGTTTACAATGCTAGAGGATGTTAATCTATCTCCACCAGCCTCTGTCTGCTCAGCCTATAGAGAGCCATGGTGTCTCCTGTGTCTCACCCTGGGTGCTGTTTACAATGCTAGAGGACGTTAATCTATCTCCAACAGCCTCTGTCTGCTCAGCCTATAGAGAGCCATGGTGTCTCCTGACCTGCAGTAGGAAGTTAACAGCCAAAGCAGAGTTTGGTTTCTATTGGTTTCAGTGGACAGTTTTGGTTCCAAGTGTTCTTGATGTTGTGTCTGGGTTCTTTATGAAGCCCTGTCTGGAAAGGAATAGGGTAAAGACTAGTTAGTGCTACAATACAGATGCCTTATTGGTCTCTGGAGTTGTTAAAGTATGCTCAAGAGAGTCAAACTTTGTACAAATAGAAAACTCACAGTAAAAGCTAACCACCTAAAGAGGCGTGTAAACTCCTATCTGGAAAAAAAACTTTAGTTGCATCTCAACTCCTTCAACCCTGACCCCACAGTCGGGTTCACAGGCATGTGGAAATGTCCGGTCTGGAGGGTGCTGGGAGAGCCAGAGGTGAGACTGGGATCTGGGTGTGTTTGCGGTGGCATACTGCAGGGCTCCGGAGCCCAGACTAGAGATCCCTTCCCTCCATACTCAGTTACGACTTGGTGGTTTCACTTGGCCACATCAAAGGGCCATTTGATTAAATAGCACCCTTAAAAACACAGATACTGTACATGTGCTCACATTCACTAATACACAAGCACTCACACACAGGTAGGTGTGCATACACACACCTACACACACATGCGCGCATACACACATGCATACTCAAACACACACATGCACGCATGCACACACACACCGACTAGTGTATAAGTTCCTGGTGAGAACTGTAGCTCAAGACAAAACGAGTAACCTGCTCTGTTCCCATTAGCTTAGCTTAGTTGACAGCTGGAGAGACAGACTTTTATGGAACGATGAGCTTCAAGGCATATTGGCATAACCCTCTTTAACTCTGCAGAGAGAGACCAAAGTTGGAACTGAGTACAATTGAGCCGAATATCATATAATCTATCTGTGTTCTGAGATTTCATACTGTGCCATGTAAGACATCTCTGCATCCAGTAACATCCTCTCTGTCAAATAACCCTCCCTTCATACTGTATCTTCAACAAGTTCTACTTTATGGGAAATATACTGCTCTATACTCTTCACAACATGGCATCCAGCCCAACACAGACAATCTGTACTACTAACTTTTTATTCATTCAGTTTTAAAGGTCATTACACCACAGCCCCGTCAAGGGAAAAACTCTTTCTGAAATCAGACCAGCTACTGCGAGGTCAAATGGGATAATTGAATGGCCATTGAATTAACTCAGCTTCAAGTCAAGTTAACAAAGCCTCGTTTTTAATCCATAGCAAAAACCTGGCAGGTCACCTGTAAAACGTCTTGCATATGAGAATCTGCATTAAATAGAGGTCTTATGGGAGGGTGAATTTGAAAGAGTTTGCCAGGAGTTGAATTCAAGGGCATGTACTGTCTGAGACTACCTGATCACTAAACTGCATCTAGACCTATCCAGTAGGGTTATCACGAAGGAAAACACAAAGCAGATTCAACTATTTGGTCCTTTAAAAAGAAATGACTGTATGTAACATTGTTTGCTATAGCTTAGAAAAGAAACATGATTCTGGGTGACAACATAAGGTTGCTTGTTTCCAACCTGTTTTCCTCAAGAAATTAAGTATGGCCAACTTTTGAAATATTTTGAAATATTTTTTGAAATAATTATTTATTACAAAAAACACAAGGAAGGGGTAACATTAAAGTATTAGAACATGAAGGATAAACAATACAGCATCAAGACACTATCAAACATGTATCAGTCTTTCCACAACAGAGCCATCCTTGTGTGAGAGTGCGTGTGCATGATAGTGATATAAAATATATGTCATAGTTTCCTTTTTCATGAGCATAATCTTGTGAAACCCGAACCCTCCAAGATTCCCCCACAGTTCCCCAATAGCTGTCCCTCAACCATTCGAAACCCCTCCCACAGTCCCCCCCCCCGGAAGAAATAAAGGGGCACAACTTTAGTTTTAGAAGTGGGGGGGACATAATTATAATATCAACATATTTATTTCGGATAAACACTCCAAAAAGCCTACCCCGACCTCTTGGAGGCTTCCGCATGGTCCTAAAGTACACCGTTGCCTTATTTTGTATCACATTCCAATTATAAAACAGGGGGGGACAAAAAGGCAATTTCAGAATGTGGGGGAGACGTGCCCCCCGTCTCCAGTGAAAGTTGTACCCCTGGCTTCATGTTTTGTTTCCTTGTCACGATACCGTTGAATTTTGTGATACTGGTACCGTGACAACCTTACCAACCAGACAAACAGTCTATACTGCATCTAGACCTATCCATCGTAGAAGAGAGCCTCCCACTCCTTAAGGACTTTGCTAACATCATTATAAATGTTAACCCGGCATGACATAAACACTTGGCATTTGAGCAACCTCCGGAAACCACAAACATCAACAAGAGTTTGACCCCACCAGCCATTAACCACATTCTTTTGAGCAACAGCAATATCTTTCTAAAGACTTAATTTTGTCAGAGCGTCACCTAATCCACAGTGTAACACGCAAATGTTAATCAATTCCCTCTCCCTTTCCTCTCTCCCTCATTCCCTCGGTCTCCCTCTTTCCCAGTACCCGGCAGCCTTGATGAATCTGGGCGCCATCCTCCATCTGAATGGGCGGCTGCCTGAGGCGGAGACCAACTACCTGCGGGCGCTGCAGCTCAAGCCTGATGACGTCATCACCCAGTCCAACCTGCGCAAGTTGTGGAACATCATGGAGAGGCAGGGTCTGAGGACCACGCAGGGGCCTTGAACCCTCAGACACAGGAAACCAGGAAATTGCCCCAAGTGAGGTCCCCTTAATAGGAGTGAAGGACCTAAAAAGAGGCGGGAAACCCCAGGAATGGAGCAAATAGAGACCAGGGGATTGGTGTGCCTCAGGGATGAATACCAAGGCCAATCCAATCTGTTTGAGATCAGTAGTCTCATTGGAACGGTAGTAAGGGAAGGCCTGAGGGTTTCTAGGGTCGATATGACGACCTGAGCTGGGTCGAAGCACAGTTGAGTCACATCAGGATGGGAGAGGTTAGCTACACAAGTCAACACAGCAAGGATGACAACCCTTGGCTACTCAGAGGCAGTTTTACTGAGGTCACAGTGCAAGGACTGAGATAGTCCTCATTAGACAACAAAAAAACATTCCTAAGACGAAAGCTGAGGGGTTACGTGATGACTCGTATCTCTGGGCCCATTTTTATTTATTTACTTTAATTTAAAATTCTCCCTCCGAGACCTGTGTGTATTCCGAAAGAACTTAATTTGAGTTAGGATGTGACTACGGAACAGAAGTCATAGTTCTACTCCATTTGATGATATCATGAGGGCTTTGGGGGCCAAACATTGTACATGCTGTTGATGCACGATAAACAAGTTGGCCTGAATATTTGCGTTACATACAGTATAGTACGGTCTGGATTTAATGCTGATTAATGCTGATGCACATAAAGTTGCCCTGCGCTTATCATGACAGTGATAAATTCAAGAAAAATGTCCAGTCAAAACCATAGAGTCCAATAAGACAAAACTACAAATGATTCCATCAAGGATGCCAACATATCCAAGGCACAACATGTATTCACGCCCAACAGTAGGTATTTTTAGACTGTGCTAAAGGTGTACATTGTCTTCTGTATCAGGATACCCAGCAGACAAGTTCTCCCTGATGCATGTTATCTATTTCAATGTAATATAATGAAGAGGTTTTATTTCATTTCATCAGAAGATTATTAACTTATTGATTTGCATTTACTGTCTGTGTCAACACCAACACACACACACACACACACACACACACGCACGCACGCACGCACGCACGCACGCACACACACACACACACACACACACACACACACACACACACACACACACACACACACACACACACACACACACACACACACACACACACACAGGTTGATCTAATTCTACAGAAAAAACAAGTGGAGTTCTTAAGCAATTTGTCCCTGCTCAGGGATATCAGGTGGTGTGCTACTGTCAACCAGGCTCTGCTGGCAGTGAAAGAGTTTACTAATTGATGGTAAGAGGTTTTTTTTTAAAGATGGTTGTGTTTGTTTAAAAGATGGGGGATTTGTAGATTTTTGTCCTGTTCATTATTATATAATTCATGTTAATTATGTTCCCTGTATTCCACAATAAAAAAACACCTTCAGACCTTGAGTGGGTTAATTCATTGTGGCATCATCAGATTTTGTCTAGAGATTTAACATTTCACATCTACATTTTAAAGAAAGGACACCCATTTCACGTCTACATTTTATAGAAAGGACACCCATTTCACATCTACATTTTATAGAAAGGACACCCATTTCACATCTACATTTTATAGAAAGGACACCCATTTCACATCTACATTTTATAGAAAGGACACCCATTTCACATCTACATTTTATAGAAAGGACACCCATTTCACATCTACATTTTATAGAAAGGACACCCATTTCCACATTTCACATCTACATTTTATAGAAAGGACACCCATTTCACGTCTACATTTTATAGAAAGGACACCCATTTCACATCTACATTTTATAGAAAGGACACCCATTTCACATCTACATTTTATAGAAAGGACACCCATTTCACATCTACATTTTATAGAAAGGACACCCATTTCACATTCACATTTTATAGAAAGGACACCCATTTCAAAGATTTCATTTGAGTTGGTCCCAATAGATACTGGAATTCTGTCTAAAATAGTTAGAATCTTCTGACTTCAGAGGGAGGGAATCTTGTGAATAATTTAGTAATACAACTCTCTATCTACACTTCTCTTGACTACTCTTAGTTTCCATGGAGACCTCTTGACAGAGAGGAGAGAGTTAGGGTTGAGTAGAGATGATTCCTATCTCATCCATTTTAGAGAACATCCTCTGGTGTGTTAGTTTGAGAGTATACATGCAGCTCTTCAAAATATGACAATATGTTGACCAACACACACACATGCAACTCTGAACACAGAAAGTAGACAAATCCATGTGAAAGCAAACTATTGATGAGGACTACTTTTTGGGGGCAATCCCCATTTCTGCCAGGGCTTGAGCTACTGACGAATCAGACAAAGATCAAAAGGGGATTATGATAAAGTGCCCGACTCTGAACACAGCAGGGTGTAAATATTTAACAGGGTATGACTGAGTCAGGAGACACTGTCATTAGGAGTGGTAGAGTCAGACAGAGACACTGCCATTAGGAGTGATAGAGTCAGACTGAGAGACACTGTCATTAGGAGTGGTAGAGTCAGACTGAGAGACACTGTCATTAGGAGTGGTAGAGTCAGACTGAGAGACACTGTCATTAGGAGTGGTAGAGTCAGACTGAGAGACACTGTCATTAGGAGTGGTAGAGTCAGACTGAGAGACACTGTCATTAGGAGTGGTAGAGTCAGACTGAGAGACACTGTCATTAGGAGTGGTAGAGTCAGACTGATTAGAGACACTGTCAGGGCTAGAGTCAGTGGTGAGAGTCAGACTGAGAGACACTGTCATTAGGAGTGGTAGAGTCAGACTGAGAGACACTGTCATTAGGAGTGGTAGAGTCAGACTGAGAGACACTGTCAGACAGACTGAGAGACTGTCATTAGGAGTGGTAGAGTCAGACTGAGAGACTGTCATTAGGAGTGATAGAGTCAGACTGAGAGGCTGCCATTAGGAGTGGTAGAGTCAGACTGAGAGACACTGACTGTCATTAGGAGTGGTAGAGTCAGACTGAGAGACACTGTCATTAGGAGTGGTAGAGTCAGACTGAGAGACACTGTCATTAGGAGTGGTAGAGTCAGACTGAGAGACTGCTGTCATTAGGAGTGGTAGAGTCAGACTGAGTCAGACTGAGAGACTGATACAGTTAGACTGAGAGTGGAGTGATAGAGTTGGACTGAGAGACTGTCATTAGGAGTGGTAGACTGAGAGACACTGTCATTAGTGTGCATTAGGAGTGATAGAGTTGGACTGAGAGACTGTCTGTCATTAGGAGTGATAGAGTTGGACTGAGAGACACTGCCATTAGGAGTGGTAGAGTTGGACTGAGAGACTGCCATTAGGAGTGATACAGTTGGACTGAGACTGAGAGACTGCATTAGGAGTGATAGAGTCAGACTGAGAGACTGCCATTAGGAGTCATACAGTTGGACTGATAGAGTCAGACTGAGAGACTGAGAGACTGCCATTAGGAGTGATACAGTTGGACTGAGAGACTGCCATTAGGAGTGATAGAGTTGGACTGAGAGACTGCCATTAGGAGTGATACAGTTGGACTGAGAGACTGCCATTAGGACACTTGGACTGAGAGACTGCCATTAGGAGTGATACAGTTGGACTGAGAGACACTGCCATTAGGAGTGATAGAGTTGGACTGAGAGACACTGTCATTAGGAGTGATAGAGACTGCCATTAGGAGTGACAGTGAGAGAGGCTGCCATTAGGAGTGATACAGTTGGACTGAGAGACTGCCATTAGGAGTGGTAGAGTCAGGACTGAGAGACCATTAGGAGTGATACAGTTGGACTGAGAGACTGCCATTAGGAGTACAGAGTCAGACTGAGAGACACTGTCATTAGGAGTGGTAGAGTTGGACTGAGAGGCTGCCATTAGGAGTGGATAGAGACTGCCAGTCAGTTGGACTGAGAGGCTGCCATTAGGAGTGATACAGTTGGACTGAGAGACTGCCATTAGGAGTGGTAGAGTTGGACTGAGAGAGACTGCCATTAGGAGTGATACAGTTGGACTGAGAGACTGCCATTAGGAGTGAGAGTACAGTTGGACTGGTAGAGTGCATTAGACAGTTGGACTGAGAGACTGCCATTAGGAGTGATACAGTTGGACTGAGAGACTGCCATTAGGAGTAGAGTTGGACTGAGAGACAGTGTCATTAGGAGTGATACAGTTGGACTGAGAGACAGTGGACTGAGAGGCATTAGGAGTGTTGGACTAGAGACTGCCAGTACAGTGGACTGAGAGACTGCCATTAGGAGTGGACTGAGAGGCTGCCATTAGTTGGACTGAGAGGCTGCCATTAGGAGTGATACAGTTGGACTGAGAGACTGCCATTAGGAGTGATACAGTTGGACTGAGAGACTGCCATTAGAGATACAGTTGGACTGAGAGGCTGCCATTAGGAGTGGATAGAGTGCCATTAGGACTGAGAGAGCTGCCATTAGGAGTGATACAGTTGGACTGAGAGACTGCCATTAGGAGTGATACAGTTGGACTGTGCCATTAGGAGTGAGTACAGTTGGACTGAGAGACTGCCATTAGGAGTGATACAGTTGGACTGAGAGACTGATTAGGAGTGATACAGTTGGACATTAGGAGTGATACAGTTGGACTGAGAGGCTGCCATTAGGAGTGATACAGTTGGACTGAGAGGCTGCCATTAGGAGTGATACAGTTGGACTGAGAGACTGCCATTAGGAGTGATACAGTTGGACTGAGAGGCTGCCATTAGGAGTGATACAGTTGGACTGATTAGGAGTGCCATTAGGAGTGATACAGTTGGACTGAGAGACTGCCATTAGGAGTGATACAGTTGGACTGAGAGACTGCCATTAGGAGTGACTGAGAGACTGCCATTAGGACTGGACTGAGAGACTGCCATTAGGAGTGATACAGTTGGACTGCCATTAGGAGTGATACAGTTGGACTGAGAGACTGCCATTAGGAGTGATACAGTTGGACTGAGAGGCTGCCATTAGGAGTGATACAGTTGGACTGAGAGGCTGCCATTAGGAGTGATACAGTTGGACTGAGAGACTGCCATTAGGAGTGATGCAGTTGGACTGAGAGACTGCCATTAGGAGTGATACAGTTGGACTGAGAGACTGCCATTAGGAGTGATACAGTTGGACTGAGAGACTGCCATTAGGAGTGATACAGTTGGACTGAGAGACTGCCATTAGGAGTGATACAGTTGGACTGAGAGGCTGCCATTAGGAGTGATACAGTTGGACTGAGAGACTGCCATTAGGAGTGATACAGTTGGACTGAGAGGCTGCCATTAGGAGTGATACAGTTGGACTGAGAGACTGCCATTAGGAGTGATACAGTTGGACTGAGAGGCTGCCATTAGGAGTGATACAGTTGGACTGAGAGACTGCCATTAGGATACAGTTGATATTAGGAGTGATACAGTTGGACTGAGAGACTGCCATTAGGAGTGATACAGTTGGACTGAGAGACTGCCATTAGGAGTGATACAGTTGGACTGAGAGACTGCCATTAGGAGTGATACAGTTGGACTGAGAGACTGCCATTAGGAGTGATGACTGAGAGACTGCCATTAGTTGGACTGAGAGGCTGCCATTAGGAGTGATACAGTTGGACTGAGAGGCTGCCATTAGGAGTGATACAGTTGGACTGAGAGGCTGCCATTAGGAGTGATACAGTTGGACTGAGAGACTGCCATTAGGAGTGATAGGGTAGGTACATGGAATAGGGGAACATTACATATTTATTATCTATTGTGTAACATCATACCTTTGAAGGAGCGAAGGATCTCTATTGAGGATTAGCATTGTGGCTTCATCCAACTTGAACACTTTTCATCAACATTGACTGGGAAATATAAGGTAACGGATCTATAGCCCTTCTTTTCCATGGGAAAGGGTTTAGCTAAAGTTCAAGACTGAAAGGCAATATGGGTAGAAAGTGGAGGAGGCCAAGAAAAAACAAACAAGAGCTGAAAAAAAGTCATCAAAATGTCAGAGATACAGCTAGTAGCCCAAATATGTATATCACACACACAAAATAGTGTCTTCAATGTGCTAAACTATTCAGAGTAACATGAAGGTGTCTCCCGACCCCTGTAGAGAGAGGAAATAGAGTGGTCTAGTTCTCTCAGTGTGGCTCCATCTCAATGTGAATCTGTGTTTCCCAGGTTACGTGAGTTCAGCTTTGATGCACTCTCTTCCTCCTTTCCGTGTGGCTGACCTCACTATGTGAGGACCGGAGGAGCCATTTCCAGTCCAACAACAGCACTTCAAACACGCAGCAAAAACTGTCTGGTCATGTAGAAATGAGGATCCTGTTCAAGGTGAATTTCATGCTGAATGCCATGTTGCATCGACACTGATAATAAGACTCCACAGATTAGGTTTACTCTGTGTCCGGGAAACCCTCAGGCCTGGACTGAAAAGCATCTTCAATGGAAACTCTCCATTTATTTAGGTTTTTAGTCCAGGACAAGGTTTATCTGGGTCTGGGAAACCTGCCCTGATTGTTTTAGAAACTGCAAACTCAAACCCTTTCAGAAGAGGTTGTATTTCAGATGTTTCTATACTTCCATGCTTGTTCCAATGAGAACAGAAATAATTTGTCACCTCACCTAAACAGTTTAGACAGAGGTATCCTAACATTTACTAAATTCATTTTTGTGTGATATTTGTTTATATGTAGCTTGTTGTGATGAAATGCAAGGCTTGATTTGGTTTAAACTGTGTGCATACTGTTTAAGTGAACATTTGGCCTGACAAGGAAATGGTTTTGAACTCAAATAAATGTTGTGGTTTAGTCACAGTGAAAACTTTGAATTATAATTTACAAAACACTGGTGATTTCAAGGACCAATTCAGAGCAAAATATGCAAAAAAAAAATAAAAAAATCAATGGACATGTCCAATTCATTTGATTCATTCAAAGTTTTAATTCCATTCCAGTACAGCGGAGTGACTGCCCTGAGTTGACAGAAATCGAGCATTTTAGCATCTCATCTTCAAACATGGAAAGGGGCCTACAGGTGCGATCAAGGTCAACAGCGACCTCTACTGCCAGTGTTCTAAAAATCTTTTTTTACTAGGCCACAACCTTTCCTACTGTAGGCTAACGAGTCTCGCTAACACCTACCTTTCAAAATCCTCCTGCTTCAGAGTCTGGAATGGCTCTTTCATGTAGTCGGCACAATGCGGCGATAATGAAGGGGGCTGTGTTGACTCGTTGGTTCTCCTCCTTGTCTTTCTCACTCAAACACCCACAGCCCCTGAGCGCCGCCCTGTTCCGACACCACTGCAATAGCCTATTACACAATCCATCGTAATAGAAATGATTTCATTGACAATGGACCACTGTTTAAAATAACAGCATTCCAATGACAGGCTGATGAGTTCATATTGCACATGGCAACTCATTGTAGGTCACTCGGTCTCCATCTTTATTTCAATAGTACTGAATTAAGTACTCTGGATATATCTGATTGGGATCAAATATGACAAAAATTCTGGGATACATGACATTGTCCACACAACTGTCATGGAAGTTGATTGCACTTTTGTCATCAGGCTTGAGGAAATCTGTCTTTCCCAGTGTCGTTTTCCCAACTATCACCTTGCACAGAAACATTGTTTTGGTCTTTTGGCTACTGAAGCCTTGTGGTGCCTCACCAAACAGAGGTACGGGATCAGTGTTCCATGGACTGTACTTATCTGCATATGAGGTTCCTACATAAAAGGAAGAAGAGGGGTAATAATGGGGTTACTGTACCAGAGAGATTATACCTGCTGTCATACATACTATATTCATTTATGGCCTGTTTCATCATCACTTACCTTTTCCAAGAATATGGCCGTTGATACCAGCTAACCTGTTGTCAAAATTGTATGTACAAATAGAGTGTACGTTGCTGACTTTTGTTCCATGAAACAGCTTCTCCTCCTTGACCTCTGTAACACCTTGAATCCTTCCCAACTGAATCTTTTTCCTTTAAAAAGACAAATCACCATGGTTGTAAAAAAAGGCCTTCCTGCTCCTTTCCTCTCTACATAACTCCTCTCACAGTCCCTTCAGTTCAGCTGCTCAGCCTACCTAAGTTATCCCTCACCCATCACAGAACTGACATTTTCAACCAATATTAGCGCTTGGAAATTAGTTTTTTTTTTTTACCTTTATTTAACGAGGCAAGTCAGTTCAGAACAAATTCTTATTTTCGATGACGGCCTAGGAACAGTGGGTTAACTGCCTGTTCAGGGGCAGAACGACAGATTTGTACCTTGTCAGCTCGGGGGTTTGAACTTGCAACCTTCCGGTTACTAGTCCAACGCTCTAACTACTAGGCTACCCTGCCACCCCAGCATCTGGACACTGCACCCGCCCACTCAGGTCAGAGCATTATCGTAGTCCGAAGGGAGAAGACGCATGTTTCTGACAACTTTTAGTTGTCGACAGTAACACGAATGTCTGAATGTTGTGTGTGTATTGTAATGCAGGGGGTTTATTAGAGGTTTTACATGCTGTGTAATTCAAATGTTTTTATTTAACCTTCTTTTAACTAGGCAAGTCAGTTAAGAACAAATTCTTATTTACATTGACAGCCTACCCCGGCCAAACACTAACCCGGACACCGCTGGGCCAATTGTGCGCCGCCCTATGGAACTCCCAATCCCGGCCAATTGTGATACAGCCTGGAATCAAACCAAGGTCTGTAGTGACGCTTCTAGCACTGAGATGCAGTGCCTTAGACCGCTGTGCCACTCGGGAGCCCCAAAAATACCATTAATTACTTACTGTTACTTTGATAGCTTTCAGACATATGTTCTACTGTGTGGCTGTTACTATTCTGTAATGTTCAAGTTGCCAATACTGCTTTGCCTATTGTTTATCATATGTAGTATTATTCCGTACAGCCAAAAGTCTTATTGCATTGGTTGCACAAGTACTTTTGCAGAAGTGGTTTAATTGTTGTTTTGGTAAACAGTCTTTTGCATGCACACGCTACCACAGCATTTTCCATAGTGGCTTCAACATCATGTTCTAACCGGACAGCACTAGAGGACAGAACCAAACCAATCAGTTAGAAGTATATCGCGGGTGAGGGCATTCACAACCGACCGCTCAGACAGGTGAGGGCATTCACAGCCGACCGCTCAGACAGGTGAGGGCATTCACAGCCGACCGCTCAGACAGGTGAGGGCATTCACAGCCGACCGCTCAGACAGGTGAGGGCATTCACAGCCGACCGCTCAGACAGGTGAGGGCATTCACAGCCGACCGCTCAGACGGGTGAGGGCATTCACAGCCGACCGCTCAGACAGGTGAGGGCATTCACAGCCGACCACTCAGACAGGTGAGGGCATTCACAGCCGACCGCTCAGACAGGTGAGGGCATTCACAGCCGACCGCTCAGACGGGTGAGGGCATTCACAGCCGACCGCTCAGACAGGTGAGGGCATTCACAGCCAACCGTTTTCACGTGGTCCTTCTAGCCGGATTTAGTGACCAACAGTTTTTTACATGGTCTGTCATATCTCCGGATTTAGCGACCAATAGTTTTTACAATGGTGAATACAATACCAATAGTGATAGAATACCACCAAATTAGATAGGAAATGTATACTGTACTACATCCATCTATTTCTGGAGAAATGATAATACTATTATGATGCTGATGATGATGTATCTTACCTACAGTAAAACTCCCAGAGGTCCAGGTTCCGTATTCTACAGATGGATTTGATGCGTCTGTCTAGTTCCCCATCCTTTAAACAGCCTGCCACATAATTCTATTCAGCTGTGTCTCTCTTCAGACAGAACACCTATGGGTTAATGATGGAAATTAAATCATACTCAGATTACAAACACACACAAAAAAGTAAACAAACATGTTATATTATTGCAGAATAATGGACTAAGGTTTGAATATATACTAGATACTACTTCTAACGTCTGATGTGATTGAGTTAGCAACAACTTGCCCTTTAGATGATCCCATTTGGCACTGGACATATATTGCTTTGTGTTCCCAAATAAATAAGAAAGAGATGACAAAAACTGAGATGTGGTACATTTGTTTTTGTTTTCTAACTTTATTTTTATCTGCACCTGATAGGGGTATTTGGGGTCCACCGCTTCCCAGTGTGTGGGCACTGAACTAACACAAGAGCATCTAAAGGAGAAACAAAATACACACGGTTATGTTAAAAGAAACCAAGCCACCAGTGAGTTGGTTTCACTTTCATTTCTCAGTAAGTGAGAGGATGTGTTGCCTAAAGGTGGAGCAATACATTTCAGAGACATGTTTGATCTGGATCAATTCCATAACGTATTGAACCCCAGTGATCACAAGTGACAAATCTAAAGTCTCACCTTCCACTATTCCCAGTGTTGTGAGTGTTGTTGGATCGTTTGATTGGCGTCTGCTTCCTTGTTTTGATGTCAGTCAGAACCATCTCTGGAAATCAAATAGTCAGTGCTATCAGTTCACAACATAAAACCTTTGATGTGAAAATAAATACTGTATGATATTATTGTGGATGCGGGTTGATAGAAGGAATCAAGTAAATACCAGCGAAATCCAGCTTGTTGATGCCTCTGGATGTGGATATCTGTAAGACTCCTTTTGGATGTATTGTGTAATACCTTTCAATGTCCTGACTGGTCAGAGAGTTTCTTTCCATGTGGTCATTCTGACACAAAAACACCATTTATAAGACAAAGCAAAGTCTCAGACATGTAAGAGATGGACCACTGGGCACAGACGTCAAGTCAACGTCGTAGTGGGAGATGAACTCTAGACTGACAAAAGAGACAGCTACCTCAAACATGTGCCACGTTCCCCTCGTGTCCAGGTAGAACCAATGCCATGGATTTGTTTTGTAATCTGTCATAACAGGCATGTCTGAGGTGTCCATGTCCTCAACTTCTGGACTGCTTTCTGATTGGGTCCACATCTACATCAGGACAGCAAACCCACACATCTTATTTACTGAAACACCACTTCAATTTGGCTTGATAAAATACTAGGGAAAATGTTACTTTACCTTCTCCTGAGGTTTTGTTTTGTAGTAAAGGTGAATGGTACTGTAGCTATCCAAGATTCGCCTGCCACTCCTGACCTGGTTCAGCACTGCTTGAACATGCTGTAGTAAAAACACCAGTCAAACCACACCCTCTTAAAGGAGGACGTCCTTGTCTGAAAGTCTGGTGTATGACTCTCACCTGTGGATTCAAATAAATCAGCTTGTTGGATGGAAAGTCTGAGTCACCAATAAAGTTGACGTCAGACTTGTTTTGCATACACAGTTGAAGTCGAAGGTTTACATACACCGTAGCCAAATACATTTCAACTTAGTTTCAATTCCTGACATTTAATCCTAGTCAAAATGTCCTGTTTTAGGTCAGTTAGGATCACCACTTTTATTTTAAGAATGTGAAATGTCAGAATAATAGGAGAGAGAATGATTTATTTCAGCTTTTATTTATTTCATCACATTCCCAGTGGGTCAGAAGTTTACATACACGCAATTAGTATTTGGTAGCATTGCCTTTAAATTGTTTAACATGGGTCAAACGTTTTGGGTAGCCTTCCACAAGCTTCCCACAATAAACTGGGTGAATATTGGCCCATTCCTCCTGACAGAGCTGGTGTAACTGGAGTCAGGTTTGTAGGCCTCCTTGCTCGCACAAACTTTTTCAGTTCTGCCCACACATTTTCTATAGGATTGAGGTCAGGGCTTTGTGATGGCCACTCCAATACCTTGACTTTGTTGTCCTTACGCCATTTTGACACATCTTTGGAAGTATGCTTGGTGTCTGCTTGGGGTCATTGTCCATTTGGAAGACCCATTTGCGACCAAGCTTTAACTTCCTGACTGATGTCTTGAGATGTTGCTTTAATATATGACGGCTGCATTGTCCCATGGTGTTTATACTGGCATACTATTGTTTGTACAGATGACCGTGGTACCTTCAGGCATTTGGAAATTACTCCCAAGGATGAACCAGACTTGTGGAGGTCTACAATTGTTTTTCTGAGGTCTTGGTTGATTTCTTTTGATTTTCCCATGATATCAAGCAAAGAGGCAGTGAGTTTGAAGGTAGGACTTGAAATACATCCACAGGTACACCTCCAATTGACTCAAATTATGTCAATTACCCTGCCAGAAGCTTCTAAAGCCATGACATAATTTTATGGAATGTTCCAAACTGTTTAAAGTCACTGTCAACTTAGTGTATGTAAACTTCTGACCCACTGGAATTGTGATAGTGAATTATAAGTGAAATAATCTGTCTGTCAACAATTGTTGGAAAATTACTTGTGTCATGCACAAAGTAGATGTCCTAACTGACTTGCCAAAACTATAGTTTAACAAGAAATGTGTGGTTTGGTTGATAAATACGTTTTAATGACACAACCTAAGTGTATGTAAACTTCCGACTTCAACTGTATGCAACACAAAACGTA
The DNA here is from genome assembly GCF_036934945.1 of Oncorhynchus masou masou. Lineage (NCBI taxonomy): Eukaryota > Metazoa > Chordata > Actinopteri > Salmoniformes > Salmonidae > Oncorhynchus > Oncorhynchus masou. Next base: position 17,107,157 of record NC_088238.1, on the reverse strand, counting down.
GGTCCTTTCTTCATTTTGTTGTCACTGGTCCATGCTGTTCCAGTCAAGACTGGAGGAACTCACTCATTCTGCTAGTTACGATTTTTTTTAAATGTGTGCATTTCCTTCTTATCCAAACGGATTGTATTCTTGAAATCTCCTGACGATGTGTATAATCCTCACTAAGAAAAGACAATTGTTCAAATACGATTGAACAGAAATGTATGGTGTAATCTTGTGTTGTACTGCCACCATGTGGCCAATTAGATGCACTCAGCATTTAATTTCCCTCCATTGTTTCCCTATCGCTTAACCTTCAATGATCCTTGGTAGTATTTGCAGGAAATAGATAGATAAAATAATGCACACCTTGCATTCAACATGACTCGCTCCGGTAAACATACACATATAACATTTTTGTTTATTTACAGTGTATTACAACAGTAGGCCTAAATCAAGCCCATATCAAGTTTATACATCAAAGCAGAGGACATGAAGTACTGACCAACATTTCATGACTTTAAATGAACACGAAAATACTGTCATTATGACATAGTTTGACACCCTCTCATTAAGAGGAAAGACCATTTTAATTCAGCTCAAGAAAATCTTCATGGGGGTATTTCCTTCTTGAACAATGTACAATGTGCAGAATGAGGGAGGTAGATTGTTTAAGGGGTAAGAGAGTGCTTATCATGCATATATCAACTACATACAGCACACATATACAGGTAGCCTACTGCATTGTCAGATCGTGGTACCAATAGCGGTGAAGGAGAAAGCAGTAGATTTTAAGACATATTGGCCTTTAAAAGCCATCTTGGCCTCAATTAACTCAGGCAATCAATCACTTGACTTGCACAAACGGTCCCCAAAGAGATTCATCCAGTTTCTTAGCTTAGCAACACTAGCTAGGCCAATAACCTAGCTTTCATTTAGAAAATGCATCTGCAACAGTACAGTACACAGAGACGAGCTGACTATAAGCCTCATGCATGATATGATGTGATAGTACAATTGCAGTGTTTGCATTGTCTGTTCAGTTAGAATTGGAGCAACTCTATGTGAAATCTATCGAGTTTTCCTAGAATTCCAATTTCTTTGGTAACTATATTTATTATATATACAGTACCAGCCAAAAGTTTGGATACATCTACTCATTCGAGGGTTTTTCTTTATTTTTACTATTTTCTACATTGAAGAATAATAGTGAAGACCTCAAAATTATGAAATAACACATATGGAATGATGCAGTAACCAAATAAGTGTTAAACAAATCCAAATATATTTTATAATTGAGATTCTTCAAAGTAGCCACCCCTTGCCTTGATGACAGCTTTGCACACTTTTGGCATTCTCTCAACCAGCTTCATGAGGAATCCTTTTCAACCAGTTTCATGAGGTTGTCACCTGGAATGCATTTCAATGAACAGGTGTGCCTTGTTAAAAGTTAATTTGTGGAATTTAATTCCTTCTTAACGCATTTGAGACAATCAGTTGTGTTGTGACAAGTCCATATTATGGCATAAACAGCTCAAATAAGCAACGAGAAACGATAGTCCATCATTACTTTAAGACATGATGAACTTTTAAAGTTTCTTCAAGTGCAGTCACAAAAACCATCAAGCGCTCTGAAGAAACTGGCTCTCATGAGGACCGCCACAGGAATGGAAGACCCAGAGTTACCTCTGCTGCAGAGGATAAGTTCATTAGTTACCAGCCTCAGAAATTGCAGCCCAAATAAATGCCTCTCAGAGTTCTGCAAAAAAAACAGTACTAAAGGACACCAATAAGAAGAAGAGACTTGCTTGGGCCAAGAAACATGAGCAATTCCACCGGTTTCCATTAGACCGGTGGAAATCTGTCCTTTGGTCTGATGAGTCCAAATTTTAGTCCACATTTTTGTTACAACCGCTGTGTCTTTGTGAGACAGAGTAGGTGAACGGATGATCTCCGCATGTGTGGTTCCCACCGTGAAGCATGGAGGAGGAGGTGTGATGGTGCATTCCTGGTGACACGGTCTGTGATTTATTTAGGAATTCAAGGCACACTTAACCAGCATGGCTACCACAGCATTCTGCAGCGATACACCATCCCATCTGGTTTGCGCTTAGTGGGACGATCATTTGTTTTTAACAGGACAATGACTGTATAAGGGCTATTTGACCAAGAAGGAGAGTGATAGAGTGCTGCATCAGGTGACCTGGCCTCCACAATCACCCAACCTCAACCCAATGGAGATGGTTTGGGATGAGTTGGACCACAGAGTGAAGGAAAAGCAGCCAACAAGTGCTCAGCATATGTGGGAACTCCTTCAAGACTGTTGGAAAATGATTCCTCATGAAGCTGGTTGAGAGAATGCCAAAAGTGTGCAAAACTGTCATCAAGGCAAAGGGTGGCTACTTAAACAAATCAAAATATATTTTAGATTCTTCTAACACTTATTTGGTTACTACATGATTCCATATGTGTTATTTCATAGATTTGATGTCTTCACTATTATTCTACAATGTAGAAAATATTACAAGAGCAGATTACTGTACAGTTACAATGAATATATCCCTTATACACAGTTCCAGTCAAACGTTTGGATACACCTACTTATTCAATGTCTATCTATGAAATCAGGTCCTTGTATACAGGAGTAGGGCAAGTCAAACATTTGTTTACTTTATGTTGGCGACTTCACTTGTAATAGTGAGTTATTGCATCCTGGTCACCAAAGTAGTTATTCAGTCTACATCCTCATTAGAAGTGTGTTGCACTTTTTAGCTTTGCTTGACTATGGTCATGTTGGACCTAAACAGTCAAAGGAAAAGAAAAAAAGAATACCTGCACACTGTTAGAACGCTCCCGAAACGTATCCGCAACGTTTCGACAACACAAGGTGATCCTGCCTTGAAACATTGCTAATCCATTTCGGGAACACTCAAACAGTGTGCAGTTACTTTTCTGTTTTTCAAATACGCCAACTCTCGCCCTCTCCGACCCACAAGTCTCTAAACACAGTAAATAGACAAACCACTCTTTACGAACTCTACAGCTTTTATAGAAACATAGTCTTCTTGTATGGTCTTCCTTGTTCTGCCATAGTAATCCATTAAGGCACATCTTATGATCCAAGTCCCAGTCAGGCCTTGAATCAAACAGCGGGAAGTCATCATGGCCGTCCATTGAGTCCCTCCTCTCTTGACCCCCTCCCCTGATGTTTCTGAATCCCAATCCCGTCCTGGTAAAAAAAATCCACCCCCTATACATTGTGTGATAACGTCCCTGATCACCCCATAGGCGTCAGTAGAACTCAATGAGATACTCTGGGTAAATCTGGTTGCAGTCGAAGATGACGTAGATCTTTGGGTTGGCGAGGTCGTCCACACAGCTGTCAAAGAAGTTGCTGTAGCTCATGTCCTTGGATGGCGGTCGGCAGAACAGCGGATTGCCTAACGTGGACTCGCCGACCAGCACTCTGGCCAGGAACATGGTCTTATATGGAGGCTCGCTTGAAAATATCGGCGGGGCTAGTCCGTGCTTCTGCAAGGCAAAGTTATGTTTCCCCGTCGTAAGGCAGAATTTGCTAGAATACTTGGCGTCTCGGGCAAAATAACTCCCTGAGAAATGATGGGAAGGACAGTATTAGAATGCTATGTTTGAACAGTTGAAACTACTGTTGCAAAATTCAGGGAACTTTGCCAAAATTACCAGGTTTTCCAGAAATCAAAGTTGGAAGATTCTTGGAATCAGGCAGGAATAGACAGGAATAAGCAGGAAATCCAGGAATACGCTAACTGGGATTTTTGGAAAACCGTGAAATGGTGAGAAAGTTACGATTTCATGACACAACACAAGTGGAATCTACCTCTGCCATAGACGTCCCCATGGCTCCCAGTTAGCCTCCAGTCAAAGTTATATGTGCATATAGCCTGCACGTTGCTGTGGCCTGTGCCATGAAATAACATTTTCTCCTCAATGTCCACAACTCGCTTTATCTTGCGCAATTGTTGTTTTTTCCTTTAGAAATTGGAGTAAAAACACAAAAGCATTGATCAGTCTCAGCATTTAGGTTAAGCACGTTTTCCAACCAAAATATCTCTAAGAAGCTATCGAAAAAGGTCTACCTATCTAATTCAAACCATCATTCCAAACTGGGATTCTAGGTGCTATCATCAAAACAATTTAGATACTAAACTATACTAACATCATTATAATACCTTATAAAACCACACACACACACACAACACAAACAAACACACGCATAGCTCTACCTGCAAAAGAACTCCCACAGATCCAGGTTCTGTATCCTCTGAATAGATTTGATAGGGTGACACATGGTCCTTTCATAGAGTCTGACCACTTCCTTGAATTCATAAGTATCTCTGGCCAATGAGACGAGCTGAAATAAAGATCCTATTAAATTACTGGTATTCTAATTCCTAATTCTACAAGCTGAAAGAGAATAGTCAATCAGACATGGGTATACTGCAAATCAATGACACACAGTGTTTTAGTTAGAAAGAAACAAACTGGCTAAAGAGAGTCATGGAGTAGGTAGATACATTGATAACACTTTACTTAAAGGTCCAATAAAGCTGTTTTTATCTCAATATCAAATCATATTTTCTGGGAAACAAATAAGTACCTTACTGTGGATTTTCTTTCTATTAATATGGTCAAAAATAAACAAAAATAGCTTCTTAGCAAAGAGAAATTTCTCAAGAAAGAATTGTGCTAGGAATGTCTGGAAGTGGTCTGAGTACAGAGGGGAAAACTGAAAACTAGCTGCTATTGGCAGAGAGATTTGGAACTCTCTTTCTTATTGGTCTATTAACATATTTTTCACCTGGTGACTTCACCAGGCAGGCCAAAACTCCATCCCACCAAAACAGGCAGAAATTTCAAGCTGTCTTTTCAAACAGTTCTTACACTAAAGGGGCATTATCGTAATTTTACAGTATTATTCCATCCTCATAGTGTTGAAATATATTCAAAATACAGGAAAACATGTTTTCGACTGCACTTGGCCTTTAAAGGTAGTCAGCAATGCAGAAAGTAAAAATAAATATCGGGCCGATTTCCACAACAACAAAGAGAATTGAAGTGCAAGGCGAAACCTCTCCACTGTTGTCCCACAGCGATCACGTTGTAGAAGATTGACGTGCCGCCCTGCACATGGGCAGATACACTGTGATACTCTGTCAGTGCATCATCTTGCACCGCGCTCATCTGCAACATCTGCAGTGCTACTCGTGGCAACGTCATGTCTCTGAATATCAGTAGAACACTGACAGGTATAATGCATTATAAGACATGTCATAAGCATGTATTACTCTACTTATAAAGGGAACATGACTAGGTCTTGAGCAGGTAACATGACTAGGTCTTGAGCAGGTAACATGACTAGGTCTTGAGCAGGTAACATGGCTAGGTCTTGAGCAGGTAACATGACTAGGTCTTGAGCAGGTAACATGACTAGGTCTTGAGCAGGTAACATGACTAGGTCTTGAGCAGGTAACATGACTAGGTCTTGAGCAGGTAACATGACTAGGTCTTGAGCAGGTGAGCAGGTAACATGACTAGGTCTTGAGGTAACATGACTAGGTCTTGAGCAGGTAACATGACTAGGTCTTGAGCAGGTAACATGACTAGGTCTTGAGCAGGTAACATGACTAGGTCTTGAGCAGGTAACATGACTAGGTCTTGAGCAGGTAACATGACTAGGTCTTGAGCAGGTAACATGACTAGGTCTTGAGCAGGTAACATGACTAGGTCTTGAGCAGGTAACATGACTAGGTCTTGAGCAGGTAACATGACTAGGTCTTGAGCAGGTAACATGACTAGGTCTTGAGCAGGTAACATGACTAGGTCTTGAGCAGGTAACATGACTAGGTCTTGAGCAGGTAACATGACTAGGTCTTGAGCAGGTAACATGACTAGGTCTTGAGCAGGTAACATGACTAGGTCTTGAGCAGGACTAGCAGGTAACATGACTAGGTCTTGAGCAGGTAACATGACTAGGTCTTGAGCAGGTAACATGACTAGGTCTTGAGCAGGTAACATGACTAGGTCTTGAGCAGGTAACATGACTAGGTCTTGAGCAGGTAACATGACTAGGTCTTGAGCAGGTAACATGACTAGGTCTTGAGCAGGTAACATGACTAGGTCTTGAGCAGGTAACATGACTAGGTCTTGAGCAGGTAACATGACTAGGTCTTGAGCAGGTAACATGACTAGGTCTTGAGCAGGTAACATGACTAGGTCTTGAGCAGGTAACATGACTAGGTCTTGAGCAGGTAACATGACTAGGTCTTGAGCAGGTAACATGCTGGTTAGGGGTTATTTCTGCCCCATTCAGATAGTAACCTGAACCGGCAAAAGACGGGTAAAACTCTCTGTCTGAAAGAGGTACCGATGGGGTCACCCACGGGCATGTAGCCACACAGCATATTGTCCACACACATCCTTTTCCCTTACCTGATAAGGCTCGTCTGTATTTATTCTCTCCCAGTGGCAGGGCACCGGCAGGGCCAGATTATCACAAATGAACCTGGGCGAGGGTGACAGATGCATATACACAACTCAGACACATACGGTACAGGTCAGGCCTGGGTCCAACTGCTGGGTGGTTATTATGTCAATGCCCTTAGTTACACATCCTTTTATTTTCACCCAAAATGTAGCACAACATGCATAAGGTTTAACGATATAACAGGTGATGCTTCTAACCCCACAATAGACTAAAGTAAGCTCCGGGAAGTAAGCTCCAGGAAGTGAAACTGACCACAGAGCCAATGGAGAGCATTCAGAACTCTGTATTTCTTAGTTATATAGTTACAGGCCTGTGGGCTACCTGCATGTCTGAGTTATTTATACAGCTACATGCCCGTGGGTGACCCCATCGGTACAGCTCAGACTCACCTAAAGCCAGTGGCAGAGTGGAATGCCCGTTTGATTGGCCGTTGTTTCCCGGTTGTGACATTGATCTGCTTCATGACTGGTTGTGAAACAAAGACACAATTAGAGAGGGACTCCAACATATCCAATGATTGTCAATGATACTGTATAGATGTGTGCCAGTACTGTAGTGTTCTTGCTACCTGAGAAGTCCAGTCTGTAGGTGTACTTGGCGGTGTAAAACTCCATGACACCGTGTTGATTCCTGCTGTAATTCTGTTCTATCTGCTCACTGGTCACAGAGCATGCAGCACTTGGATCAATCTGCCACAACCAGAACAAATTGCAAATGAGACTGGGATGGTTAGAGTGAGTGAGGGGATGTGTGGATGGATGCAATAAATGGGGGGATGGAGGGATGGAATAATGAAGGAATGGATCGATAGATCAAGTAAGAGGATGGATTGATGAGGAATGCATAGGTGGAGTGATGTGTCCTGTACCTCAAACATGTGCCACACTCCACATTCAGCGAGGTAATACCAGCACCAGACAGCCTCTGACGTGTCCATCTCCTCCACCATCTCTGAGGACTCCTCCTCAGGTGCCCTTATGGCAAACATGCCTGGACCTGGGAAGAGCCGTATACAATGTCATTGCATTGGCTTATAGTGGATAGTGGATGAGGAGTATGCTAGGTTTATCTTCAGCATGACATTTCTTATTTTTAAATATCTGTTCTCATATTTCTCGGTAATTTGCTTGCATCTATGAACAATACCTATGTGAACTGCACCAATATGTTTCCAACAACAGCATTAGGTTCTTCCTGGTTGGCAGAAGAACAGTCTGCCGACATGTCATCCGCTTGTTGCAAATTCTCTGCACCCCGAAGTGGATGTGTGTCTACATGTCAAATAGACGAACACAATTCACTAAGCTGCTATCAAACACAGCAATATGTTTATCACATCGGGTATATAAATATATTCTATAGGAAATATAACTAGCTACTAGCATGAAATATAGCAGGCTATCTTACCGGTTTATCGAGCGATTAGCCTGCCTCAGTCCTAGCTACTGCGTTAAACCTTTCCTAGAATTGGCAATCATATATTCCAGCTAACCCCATTTCGCCCAGTGCTGCAAAATCGTATTTAGCACCCAGCATCGAGAGATTTTTTGTAGAATTATGCGAATGCATTCGCGTTTCTCTTCCGATTGCTATGTTTACATTCGTTTCCTGGTAGCAAAAAAAGGTCACAGAGTACGTCATAATTCCAAGTCCTCCCACTGATGTATGACGCCGCGTCAGGAACAGACATGTTCCAAAACAATTTACCTCTAGGCGTAAATTGGTTCCTTGAATTGAAATGTATCTTATGTATTTGTTACAACAAGATTAAATCATATTTAGCTTTTTAGTTAATAACAAAAATAATGACATTTTCCTAGAATCATCTCCCCGAGTTCCTACTTCAGTGCATTCCAGACAACTGGGAACTCGAACAAAACGCGCTCCTACTGTGAACAAAATCGTCAAATAGGTCATATAACTCGTAATTTCATGGGGTGCGTTTGTAAATTTGCTCTGGCTATCTACTTCGATTTCAGAGCACTCTCGTATGTGTGCCAGAGCTCAACACCCTGTTGAATATGCCGTGTCAGTAAACCTTGGCAAAAAAAAGCGTAATTAAACTGTTGCCAGCAGCACAGTTACACTCACCAACGCTCTGGATAACATGAAAACGGCCTAAAAAGCTCGGTTAGAGCAAGAAAAATGGTCAGAGTGAGGTGTCGTTTATGTCTAAGTAGTTAGCATGCCAGCATGGGTGCTTGACTGCCGTTGTGAGGTCAGAACGCTTGGATCAACCCTACTCCTCGGCCAGTGCGTCCAGTGTGCGCTCTGAACGTTCAGAGAGCAAAACGCTCTGAATTTACGAATGGACAATCTGACAATGCTTGGAATTTACAAACACCAAGAGTGAATTTACTAACGCACCCCATGTCGGTACAACTCTGACCTCTTTCTAGAGCTCCCACTGTCCGACCCGAAGACCACCAACGTCATGATTTTACCTATTATTTTTCCGATTCCCATTCGTCTTGAAAGCACCATATACAGTATGAACAGTCGCTCCCTGCCAGGTAATTAAAATATATATATACATTATGAAGAAAGTGCACAACAGGTGAATTAATGTATGGAATAAACATACCTAAATGACTTATGTTGTGATGGTGCTATTTGAAGAGCAATTGTATTTACTTTAGGCCTATCACAAACAATCATCAGCCCTTATTATGACAAGAATTCCAGACATTCCAGTGTCTGACTGAGGGATTGAAATAAATTGTCTCTACCTTATTCTTTGTTATTCAACACATTATGAAATAGGATAGGATAGCCAAATGCAAAACAAATCATCAAAAAGTTTCGTATTTTCTTTAATTGAATTTAAATGATTTAGTTGAATACATTTTTTGTTAAACTGGTGGACATGTCAACTCTCTTCCACATATACAATGGTCCTCCACAATGGTAGGCTGTTTTACTGTATCATTCTACATAGCTGTTATAGGCTATCATCCTGGTTCAGTTCAATACCATGTGAAGGCTTTGGAGTTTGTAGACACGCCCCTACTCCCACTTCAACATTCTTTCCAACGACCCTCTATCTGTGCAGCCAAAGGAACTGCTTCATTGACTCCTACCAGCTGTGTGGAAAAGCAGGATCTATTGCATTGAAATAGTGGGTGAGTTGTAAGATATATTTTGCATGCATAATTGAATGATTGTGCCTAACACATGGAGGATTCACAGAAAGGATAGTGCTTTACTCACCTTTTTCATCTTGCATGCAGGAATCCTTTTTCTCAAACAAATACATTGCAAACTTTGGATTTTAGCATATGCCTAAATAAAAGTTCAAGCTAAACAGCCAGTCTGCATCTGCATGATTGTATTGCATTGCTGCATTGTACATTACTGCACATAATCCATGGAGGAAATGTGCTTAATGGGAAAACACCTTAACTTCAATGTCTTGTGGATATCTAAAACAATCAATTATTATCTTGTTTTTCATACATTTGTGCAGATAGGCTATGACAGACTGCATAACTAAGCAAACAAATAACCTAGTCATAAATGTTAGTATCCTAGGAGGAGTAGAATGTCTGCATTAGGATAAAGCCTCAGGCTCTCTAACAGAACAAAGACTTAATCTGTCTTGATTGGGACATATTGTGTTGAAGAGAGCCTCTGAGTAAGATGTAAACACGGAGTCCGCACCAGATGTAACAATGAGAGGGAGAGCGGAGGAAAGAGAGAGACGGGAGGAGTGTGTGTGTGTGTGTGTGAGAGAGAGAGAGAGAGATAAAGAAAGAAGGAGAAAAGATGTGTTAGTTCATGCGTGAGAGTGAGTAAGAAAGAGCGTGAGAGAGAAAGAGAGAGCTTTGGCAATATCTACAAAATGTCCTGCCAATAAAGCATTTTGAATTTAAGAGAAAGTGAGTGAACATGGAAGAGGAGATGGTTGGAGGGACCACTCCAGGAGGACCAGTGGACTCAGAGGCCCAGAAACGGAGCCCCGAGGATGCGCTTCAGCAGGAGAGGGGCAAGTGGGCCAACAAGACTGAATTCCTGCTCTCCATGGCTGGTGAGATCATTGGCCTGGGCAACGTATGGCGCTTCCCTTATCTGTGCTACAAGAACGGAGGAGGTAAGTAAACCAGCACCTCCCCATCTATTGACTGTCAGAATAAACAGTAGGATTACAATATCATGGTCTGAAAGCACTAAAACCAATGAAGAGTTTGGTCATATTTATAGGATGTTGACAGATGTGCAGCCCTTTTTGGAATAGCCTGAAAAGAGCAGGGAGATAAAGAAAGAATGAAAAGAAAGAAAGACAGCTGGTGTGTTGGTGTGAGAGAGTAATTGAACATCAGATAATGAGAGAGAGTGTGAGAGAGTAATTGAACATCAGAGAATGGGAGAGAGTGTGTGTGAGAGTAATTGATCAGATAATGAGAGAGAGAGTGTGTGAGAGAGTAAGTGAACATCAGAGAATGAGAGAGAGTGTGCGAGAGAGACAGAGAGAGAGAAAGAAAGTGAGAGATAGAGGGATTAGATTAACCTGGAGAAGAGTCCCCTAAGCAAGCTGGTCCTGGGGCTCTGTTCACAAACACAACCAGACCCCACAGAGCCCCAGGACAGCAACACAATTAGACCCAAACAAATCATGAGAAAACAAAAAGATAATTACCTGACACATTGGAAAGAATTAACAAAAAAGGGAGCAAACTAGAATGCTATTTGGCCCTAAACAAAGAGTACACAGTGGCAGAATATCTGACCACTGTGACTGACCTAAAATTAAGGAAAGCTTTGACTATGTACAGACTCAGTGAGCATAGCCTTGCTATTGAGAAAGGTCGCTGTAGGCAGACATGGCTCTCAAGAGAAGACAGGCTGTGTGCTCACTGCCCACAAAATGAGGTGGAAACTGAGCTGCAGTTCCTAACCTCCTGCCAAATATGTGACCATATTCGAGACACATATTTCACAGACTCACAAAGAATACGAAAAACAAATAACATTTTGATTAACTCCCATATCTATTGGGTGAAATACCACAGTGTGCAATCACAGCAGCAAGATTTGTGACCTGTTGCCACAAGAAAAGAGCAGCCAGTGAATAACAAATGCCATTGTAAATACAACCCATATTTATAATGCTTATTTTTTTCCTCCCTTTTTGACTTGAACTATTTGCACATCATTACAACACTGTATACTGTATAGACATTATAGGACATTTGAAATGTCTTTATTCTTTTGGAACTTGTGTGAGTGTAATATTTCCTGTTCACGTTTTTTTTATTGCATGGAGAGAAAGAGAGAGAGAGAGAAGAAAGAGAGAGAGAGATAAGAAAGATGTTTCCCGAGGGAGTTGACTCTTATGTCCGTTAACCCTGTGGGCGGAGCTTCACCTCAAATATTCTGTGAGCAACAAAAGATGTATGCATCCTAAAAAAACAACAAGGATACCAGGCCTGCGATTGCTTTTGTGCAGCCTCAAAGGCTCTCTGTATCCACTGGAAAGTTCATTCATTTCCTTATGAAGGATATCTATTCAGCTGTCAACTCTTTTCATGGACTCGTAGCTAAAGAACATGTTCTGACTACTGTACAGTAATACTGCATCATCACACAACTGAAATGTCAATAAGCATTTCCTTGGTCTATTCACACAAAATGTTTTGTCATTCATCTCAATGGCTTTATCCTTGTATCCTTCCTGCTGTTCTATTTGAGCATTTACCATAGCAACACACCTTTCATACAGTAAACACTCTTTTTCACTGGTGTTTCTAACCCTCTACAGGTGTCTTCTTTATCCCGTACTTTGTCTTCCTCTTCTTCTGTGGTATCCCTGTGTTCTTCCTGGAGACGGCATTGGGCCAGTACACCAGCGAGGGCGGGGTCACAGCCTGGAGGAAGATATGTCCCATGTTCGAAGGTGATCACTCTGTCTGCTCCTTACATTATTACATTATGGGACAGTTCCCCAGACACAGATTTAGCCTATGGGGAATCTTCCAGTCAGGTCACCCATGATACAAGTCAGTAATCGACATCCATCCATGTCTGAGGACGTCGGGAGATGATGTAGAAACCAGCCACTAGGGGCAACAGTGAGTGCTGTTACCTTTAAGTAGGTTTCGGTTTTGCTGGTTTTGCTAGTTTTGCTAGGGTGTTGTGGATGGGCGTAGGCATCTGCCTTTGGTTCCAAAAGTAACATGTTCGAATCCAGAAAGGAAGTGGTTTTTGATATTTTTGTTTTAAGTGTAACCCAAACCTTAACCCTTACCTTAAGTATTCGGGGGTTAATGCCTAACCTTAAAAATACAGAGTTAATGCCTAAACTTCACCTTAAACACTTAAAAATGTGATGTTTGGAACAGCTTCGAAATTTGACGTTTGACGTGAGACTGTGAGAGCTTGTAGCAGTCTTCTTTATTAATAAATGTCAAGTCCCCTGTTTTGGGGACCTGCGTGGTTCTGGTATCGTTTCCGACTGACATTTTCACTGATAAATTGATCTGTGGACACCATAGGTTGAAATGGCTTGCATTGAGCAGTAGCACTGATTCTCACGGACACAGGAGTATATGTGGGGTGTCCCTCCTACCATTTTATTCGCTCTTCTGACTGTCCATCAACTCCAGGCTGAACCCTACATCACAGCCACTAACAACACATATGCCTGGAGTCCTTACATTGTAGCGCAGCAGGAGAGAGGGGTTTCGTCGCTGTACCACATTCAGAGATCGATTTATTGACAGTAAATTAAAATAATTCATACATTTTAAACAAAAAACACTTTCTGCTTGTAACAGACATACAAGATTGATATGAGATGAAAGGCAAGTTCCAAACGAGCTCAGTGAGACGTTCACAGCGATGGGGGTAGCGATGGGGGTAGACGGGGGTAGACGTTGGGGGGGAGACGTTTTGATCAAGAGAGACCTTTAGAAAATATGCACATTTTCTCTAACACTCAACATACAAATATGTATTCTACAGTTATAAGGAAGGTGAAATCTTATAGTTAGTTGTTGTATAATTTGATTATATTATATTTCAAAAGCGTGTATCATTTCAAGCCGTATTCATACAGTTCTATTGAATAGGAAATACACAATATAACATTTTCATGATACTTCTACTGTGTACTTCAGCTTGTATCTTCAAAAGTGACGACACCTCAGCAATGTATAACTATTCTTACCAGAAAGGTGAGATTGTAACCTTGGAGTATGCAGCATTACTAGTTATAGTTCATGGCCCTCTCATGATAATAATTACTTTTGGGGATTACTTAGATGACATTTTTGATTACATAACCATTAACATGGCTTTTTAGTGCAGGACTATCCATTATTTGTGTCCGGGAATCGGGCCTTATGCTAGTTAAAACAGGGATTAAAATGTGTTGTTTCAGGCTAAACTCATGAGATGCTGCTGTGTACAAAGACATTGATTGAAAACAAATACATTTCACATGTTCTATATCTAACTGTAATTTTCTAGGTATTAAGCAGGCTTTTGTTCCAGCCCAGTACTAACACTCCCGATTCAACTTAACAAAGTCTCAATGACATGTTTGTTAATTTAGGTATTGTAGTGCTGGGCTGAACCAAAAGCCTGCACAACCTGTAGTTCTCCAGATCCATGGTTTGACCACTGTGCTAAGTTATTTAAAGAACGGTCACCTTATCAAATGTTAACCTGCCTTTGCTTTTCTGTCTATAGGAGTGGGAATTGCATCCCAAGTGATTGTGGCGTACTTGAACATCTATTACATAGTGGTGCTAGCCTGGGGTCTGTTCTACCTATTCAACTCCTTCAGGAATCCACTGCCCTGGTCCACCTGTGACAATGAGTGGAATACTGGTACAAGAACTCAATACAGACACAGACACACGTAGACATAGACACACGTGCACGTATGCATGTGCACATACTTACTTACTCAAACTCACTCACTAATTCTCTCTCCCTGTCTCTCTCTCTCTCTCTCTCTCTCTCTTTCTCTCTCTCTCTCTCTCTCTCTCTCTCTCTCTCTCTCTCTCTCTCTCTCTCTCTCTCTCTCTCTCTCTCTCTCTCTCTCTGTCTCTGTCTCTGTCTCTGTCTCTTCTCTCTGTCTCTGTCTCTGTCTCTTTCTCTCTCTCTCTTCTCTCTCTCTCTCTCTCTCTCTCTCTCTCTCTGTCTCTTGTCTCTGTCTCTTGTCTCTGTCTCTTGTCTCTTGTCTCTGTCTCTCTCTCTCTCTCTCTCTCTCTCTCTCTCTCTCTCTCTCTTGTCTCTCTCTCTCTCTCTCTCTCTGTCCCTCTCTCTCTGTCTCTGTCTCTCTGTCTCTGTCTCTGTCTCTGTCTCTTGTCTCTGTCTCTTGTCTCTGTCTCTCTCTTTTTCTCTCTCTAACATTCTCACAGAGAACTGTCATAATTTCAGTTCCATGTTGTTGAACCCACACCTCTCCCAGTTGGACTCAGACTGGTCCTTCCTTCACAACCAGACTGACTATAATGACTACAATATGTTGAGGTAGGCCTCCTTATTGTACTTTGAAGATATCAAATACACTGGGTGTTGATGAAGATACACTGGGTGTTGATGAGGTGCAGTCATGCAGAGATTGAGATTACTGTATTGTGGTTCCTTTTGTTATTTCTCACTGCTTTTTCATTGGTTTACCCCCCTCTTTCTCTTTCAGTAATGAAACCATGAAGATCACGTCTCCCGAGGAGGAGTTTTGGGCGTAAGTTTGAAACCAATCATAACTTCTGAAATACACACGCACACGCACACACACATACTGATAGTGATGATGATGAGTCATGTTGACAGACAATATAGGGCCCACCCAACGGCCCAGCAGAACACCGGGTAAGGGAAATTAGCCAATTACAGCATGGAGGGAACCATAAAACAACCAATTAGAGTGCTCGATAATGATTATTTTGTGTTCAAATTCAGTGTTGTTGTTTTGTCAGACTAGTCTGGTGATTTTGTAATAGGCCATGGTTCTTCCCACATGATACATTCCTGATGGTGTTTCCGGGTGGTGCAGGATTGGGAAATGGGCTGAGAACAGCACTCTAAAGCGTTTTCTTCTAAATGAGAACAATATGTGTCCTTTCTTTGGGGTTCAAAGCCTAAACTAAAACCCTCTAAACTAAACTGGGGAAAATGGAACATCTGTATCTATCATGCCGATGCTATTTTGTCTCTGTATTCGTGCAGAGGCTCCATATGGAGACTATAAAGTTGGAAAAAGAACACGTGTCTTTCTGTCGGGTCGGCTGTCGCTGTGAATTTGTTTGGGTTTGATTTGTGTGGGGAGAGGATCTCTGAAATAAAACACCATGTCGAAGATGGTATGTAGTACATAGAGGGTCATGGTATTGGGATTTGACGTAATTTGATGAATGTCAATTTTGACCCATCAATTCCTTGTGATTACTGGGTTAATTCAGCATGGTTACTAGGTTAAAACAGAAACAACTAAAAGGGTTAAGTTTAGGTATTCATTCCAAATGGTTAAGGTTAGGGTTACGGTTTGGGGAAAGCATAAAACTAAATAATAATGAAATAAAAAGCGCTGTTTCCATTTATCATCATCATACTCTCCCTTGTTGCTAAACATTTGTGAACTGCTGTGGCGCCATGGTCTAAATGTCTTACTGACCAGCCTGGCGTGTGTGTGTGTGCATTCGTGTGTGTGTGTGTGTGTGTGTGTGTGTGTGTGTGCATTCATGTGTGTGTGTGTGTGTGTGTGTGTGTGTGTGTGTGTGTGTGTGTGTGTGTGTGTGTGTGTGTGTGTGTTTGTGTGTGTGTGTGCATTCATGTGTGTGTGTGTGTGTGTGTGTGAATTCATATGTGTGTGTGTGTGTGTGTGTGTGTCTGTGTGTTTGTGTGTGTGCATTCGTCCTTACATATGTGTGTGTGTTGTTCCCCAGTCGTCGGGTGTTGAGGACGTCAGATCATGTGTCTCTGGGTGCTGTACATTGGGACCTGGCTCTCTGTCTGCTGCTGGCCTGGATCATCTGCTACTTCTGCATCTGGAAGGGAGTCAAATCTACAGGCAAGGTGAGCTGGCAGCCTCTCATACAGCCTCCCATGTGTGTGTGTGTGTGTGTGTGTGTGTGTGTGTGTGTGTGTGTGTGTGTGTGTGTGTGTGTGTGTGTGTGTGTGTGTGTCTGTCTGTGTGTTCAAGTGTATCTTCATTTGTGGCCACAGGTGGTGTACTTCACAGCAACGTTCCCCTACCTGATGCTCTTTATCCTGTTTATCCGAGGTGTGACTCTACCAGGGGCTGGAGAAGGCATAAAGTACTATCTCTGGCCTCAAATGGACAAGATCTTGGAACCTGAGGTAAGACTGATGGGACAGGGATGGTAGTAGGGAGAAAATATGGTAGTAGGGAGGAAAGATGGTAGTAGGGAGGAAAGATGGTAGTAGGGAATAAAGATGGTAGTCGGGAATAAAGATGGTAGTAGGGAGGAAAGATGGTAGTAGGGAGGAAAGATGGTAGTAGGGAGTAAAGATGGTAGTAGGGAATAAAGATGGTAGTAGGGAGGAAAGATGGTAGTAGGGAGGAAAGATGGTGGTAGGGAGGAAATATGGTAGTAGGGAGGAAAGATGGTAGTAGGGAATAAAGATGGTAGTAGGGAGGAAAGATGGTAGTAGGGAGGAAAGATGGTAGTAGGGAGGAAAGATGCTAGTAGGGAGGAAAGATGGTAGTAGGGAGGAAAGATGGTAGTAGGGAGGAAAGATGGTAGTAGGGAGGAAAGATGGTAGTAGGGAGGAAAGATGGTAGTAGGGAGGAAAGATGGTAGTAGGGAGGAAAGATGGTAGTAGGGAGGAAAGATGCTAGTAGGGAGGAAAGATGGTAGTAGGGAGTGAAGATGCTAGTACAGAGGAAAGATGGTAGTAGGGAGTGAAGATGCTAGTACAGAGGAAAGATGGTGGTAGGGAGGAAAGATGGTAGTAGGGAGGAAAGATGGTAGTAGGGAGGAAAGATGGTAGTAGGGAGGAAAGATGCTAGTAGGGAGTGAAGATGCTAGTACAGAGGAAAGATGTTCTCTAGCATTTTCTCTCTCTCTTTCTCTGCTCACAATCCCAAAGCGGAACTGGGATCTTAGCAAGAAAAGCAAACCAAGACCTTTAGAGTTAAACAGTAACCCGAACACACCATAACATCAACACACAGTAACAAAAACACCATCCTCCCAGAGCAGGATGAAGTTGCCCCTATACGCTGATCTTGGGTCAGTTTTGTATTTTCCCCACTTATTTATTTAAGATACTCTGTCAATGGCAACGGTCAAACACTCAGGCATTCAAGATGGTGCCAGTAGGTCTCATAAAAGAGACATTCTTTGAAGATGCTAGTACAGAGGAAAGATGGTAGTAGGGAGGAAAGATGCTAGAGATTTTATAATTTGTCTCATTCTTTGATGATTGCCTTTGACCCTAGTGGTATTTATAGGTGTAGGGTGTGAGAAAAGTTGCTAAGATGCGTAATCCCCAGTTACAGAGGAAAGATGGCCAGATGAATGTAGGGAGGAAATGATTGCTTAGTAACTCTGTGTCTCGACACAGCTGAAGAACAGACCAGGGAGAAAATGTGTGTTCGACTGCATGCCATGTGTTTTATTTTGGATTTGGGGAAGAAGTCTGGAGTGAAGGTTGTGTATTAGTTTAGAGGTCTGTGTATAAACAGATGGTAGTTTAGGGAGGAAAGATGCTAGTAGGTATAAACAGAGAGAAGATTTAGCTGTGTATAAACAGAGGAAAGATGTTTAGGGCTCTGTGTATAGCATTTTCTGTGTATAGATAGAGAGAAGAGGTTAGGGGTCTGCTAAACAATCCCAAAACAGAGGAACTGGGATCTTATAGATAAGAGAAAGCAAAACAAGACCTTTAGGGTAGTGTATAAACAGAGAGAAGAACAGACCTGTGTATAAACAGAGAACACAGGGGTCTATAAACAAAAAGACCATCTGTGTATAGACAGAGATGAAGAGGTTTAGGGGTCTGTGTATACGCTGATTTAGGGTCTGTTTTTAAGTATGTTTCCCCAGAGAGAAGAGGTTATTTATTTAAGATACTCTGTCAATGGCAACGGTCAAACACTCAGGCATTCAGACGATTTCTTTAGGTGCCAGAGAGTCTCATAAAAGAGACATTCTTTGGTATGGATTGCCTTTGACCCTAGTACAACATTAAGTTTATAGGTGTAGGGTCTGTGTAGAAAGAGTTGGGTCTGTGAGACAGAGGGGCTTAGGGTCTGTGTATAGACAGAGAGAAGAGCTTTAGGGGCTGTGTATAGACAGAGAGAATCCCCAGTCTGTGTATACTGAGAAAGAGGTTAAGGGGTGGCCAGATGAATGAGCTTCAGGGTCTGTGTATAGACAGATTGGTCTGTGTATAGACAGAACTCTGTGTCTGTGTATAGACAGAGAGAAGAGCAGCTGTGTAGAACAGACCAGGGAGAAAAGAGCTTTAGTGGGCTGTGTAGACTGACAGAGAGAAGAGTTTTATTTCTGTGTATAGACAGAGAGAAGAGCTTTAGTGGGCTGTGTAGAGACAGAAGGTTGTGTATTAGTTTAGAGGTCTGTGTATAAACAGAGAGAAGAGGTTTAGGGGTCTGTGTATAAACAGAGAGAGCTTTAGTGGGCTGTGTAGAGACAGAGAGAAGAGCTTATCTGTGTATAAACAGAGAGAAGAGGTGGGCTTGTATAGACAGAGGAAGAGGTTTAGGGTCTGTGTATAAACAGAGAGAAGAGGTTTAGGGGTCTGTGTATAGACAGAGAGAGTTTAAGGGGTCTGTTTAGGAGGTCTGTTATAGAGAGAAGAGTTTAGGGGTCTGTGTATAGACAGAGAGAAGAGGTTTAGGGGTCTGTGTATAGACAGAGAGAAGAGCTTTAGTGGGCTGTGTATAGACAGAGAGAAGAGCTTAAGGGGTCTGTGTATAGACAGAGAGAAGAGCTTTAGTGGGCTGTGTATAGACAGAGAGAAGAGCTTTATGGGCTGTGTATAGACAGAGAGAAGAGCTTGTGTAGACAGAGAGAAGAGCTTGGGCTGTGTATAGACAGAGAGAAGAGGTTTAGGGGTCTGTGTATAGACAGAGAGAAGAGTTTAAGGGGTCTGTGTATAGACAGAGAGAAGAGGTTTAGGGGTCTGTGTATAGACAGAGAGAAGAGTTTAAGGGGTCTGTGTAGAGACAGAGAGAAGAGCTTTAGTGGGCTGTGTAGAGACAGAGAGAAGAGCTTTAGTGGGCTGTGTAGAGACAGAGAGAAGAGCTTAAGGGGTCTGTGTATAGACAGAGAGAAGAGCTTAAGGGGTCTGTGTAGAGACAGAGAGAAGAGCTTATGGGGTCTGTGTAGAGACAGAGAGAAGAGCTTTAGTGGGCTGTGTATAGACAGAGAGAAGAGCTTAAGGGGTCTGTGTAGAGACAGAGAGAGGAGAAATGAAGGGGCCCATCCCAGCTGGCTGTGGTAGTATGTGGATTATACTGGGATGGATAATGGCCTTTGTTATGGGGCAGACTGCAGGCCTCCCAGGCCCTATCGCCCTCCTGCTAACACTAACCAGATGCTGCTATGAGTGTGTCTGCTGAGGGTCTGCTGAGAGGGTTGATGTTGTCAACACACACACATAGGAAGTGCAAGCAGACACAGGCAGCCATACATACACACAAACACGCACATGAACGGACACAGATGGATGTTGGCCTGAGAAAGACAGTAGAGAGCCCAGATTATTGGCCCTAGACAAACCTGATGTTACACAAGTTGTAGTTGATTGTTGTCAGCTTTGACAGAGACATTTATCCAATGTTTTATGGGTCTACAGGAGATGTATTTGATGAAAACCACATGGTTCTGACCCTTTTTTGTTTACTTTAATGAGTGAAAGTAGCTGAACATGTGACAGTAAAATAGATATTCTTTCTTCCTGTACTCTGCCCCCCTCATTCTCTCTTTCTCTTCTCCCTATCTCCATCCCTCTCACTCTCTTTCCTACCTCCCTCCTTCCCTCTCCTCTCCTCCCTCTATCCCTCCCCTGTCTTTCACTCCTTGCCTCCCCCTCTCTCTCCCTCTCTCTCCTTGCCTCCATCTCTCTTCTCCCTTACTCCATACCTCCCATTCTTTCTCCTACCCTCTCTCTCTCTCCTCCCTTCCTCCATCCATCCATCCATCCATCCATCCATCCATCCATCCATCCATCCCCCTCCCTCCATCCACCCCTCTCACTTTCTCCTCCCTCCATCCCTCCCTGTTTTTCACTCCTTGCCTCCCCCTCTCGCTCTCCCTCCCTGCCTCCATCTCTCTCCTCCCTTCCTCCATCCATCCATCCATCCCCCTCCCTCCATCCATCCTTCTCCCCCTCTCTCTCTAGGTGTGGCGTGACGCAGGGACCCAGGTGTTTTTCTCCTACGCTGTATGTCAGGGGGTCCTCACCTCTCTGGGCAGCTACAACAAGTACAACAACAACTGTTACAAGTCAGTGTGACACACCACTGCACACAGCTTCCCCTTCAAAACTATATTTGAATCGTCACATAAAAACGAAAACATTTTCAAGTATGTCAACTGTGCTTGATTTAGTTTGCACTTTACGAAAGGAACCAATGGAATAGTCCCAAAAGTGAAAAACTGCACATCTCTTTTCTATCCAAACGGTATCCTCTCACATTGATTTAGAGTAGCATGCTCGGTCCCTCTTGACGTTATTTGAATTGGATCACATAGACCTGGGTCAAACACATCATTATGTCACATGTTTTTCAACACTTGAGCTATGCTTGATATAGTTTGCTGTGTACAATAGAACCAATGGAATGGTCCCAAATGTGCAAACTCCACGCTAAGTCAAGAGCAGCTGAAATACCTTCAAGTGTTTAGTTTGAACTAACTACAGCTAAAAGGACACTGTAAGTGTAATTGATTATGTGTTTATTGTTCTTATGTACAGTACCCTCCTGTGAGGTCACATAAGTTGTGTTCAAACACATTTTACACATCATGTTGTGTTCCAGGGAGTGATAGTGTGTTCCATTTTACACATCATGTTGTGTTCCAGGGAGTGATAGTGGTTTTACACATCATGTTGTGTTCCAGGGAGTGATAGTGATTTTACACATCATGTTGTGTTCCAGGGAGTGATAGTGATTTTACACATCATGTTGTGTTCCAGGGAGTGATGATTTTAGTTGTGTTCCATTTTACACATCATGTTGTGTTCCAGGGAGTGATAGTGATTTTACACATCATGTTGTGTTCCAGGGAGTGATAGTGATTTTACACATCATGTTGTGTTCCATTTTACACATCATGTTGTGTTCCAGGGAGATAGATAGTGATTTTACACATCATGTTGTGTTCCAGGGAGTGATAGTGATTTTACACATCATGTTGTGTTCCAGGGAGTGATAGTGATTTTACACATCATGTTGTGTTCCAGGGAGTGATAGTGATTTTAACAAACCATGTTGTGTTCCAGGGAGTGATAGTGATTTTAACAACCATGTTGTGTTCCAGGGAGTGATAGTGATTTTAACTACCATGTTGTGTTCCAGGGAGTGATAGTGATTTTAACACATCATGTTGTGTTCCAGGTGAGGGAGTGATAGTGATTTTAACTATGTTGTGTTCATGTTGTGTTCCAGGGAGTGATAGTGATTTTAACTCATGTTGTGTTCCATGTTGTGTTCCAGGGAGTGATAGTGATTTTAACTATGTTGTGTTCCATGTTGTTTTACACATCATGTTCCAGGGAGTGATAGTGATTTTAACTACCATGTTGTGTTCCAGGGAGTGATAGTGATTTTTTTAACTACCATGTTGTGTTCCAGGGAGTGATAGTGATTTTAACTATGTTGTGTTCCATGTTGTGTTCCAGGGAGTGATAGTGATTTTAACTACCAGGGAGTGTTGTGTTCCAGGGAGTGATTTTAGTTGATTTTAACTACCATGTTGTGTTCCAGGGAGTGATAGTGATTTTAACTACCATGTTGTGTTCCAGGGAGTGATAGTGATTTTACACAGGGAGTGATAGTGATTTTAACATGTTGTGTTCCAGGGAGTGATAGTGATTTTAACTACCATGTTGTGTTCCAGGGAGTGATAGTGATTTTAACACCTTGTTGTGTTCCAGGGATAGTGATTTTACACACCATGTTGTGTTCCAGGGAGTGATAGTGATTTTAACTCTGCATTCTCACCAGTTGTGTTCCACCAGCATCTTTGCTGGATTCGCCGTCTTTTTAACTCCGTTGTGTTCTGGGATTCATGGCTCACACATTGGACGTGGACATGTTGTGTTCCAATGATAGTGATGTTAAAGGAGGTGGGCCTCTTTCCTCCACATCCCCCTCTTCCTCATCTTCATCCCTTTTGTTCAAATAGTGATTTTACACTCCTTACTGTTGTGTTCAGAGGTCAAGTTTGTCAACACCTTGATATAGATTTTATGCGATTCCTTCATTTCTGTTATATGTCGTGTGAACTGGGATCTCCAACTCTGGTCCTAAAAATGTACTTGGTGTGCAGGTGTTTGTTCCAGCCCAGCACAGACATATTTGATGAAACAAATTGTGGTGCAGACTGAAGACTATAATTAGTTGATGTGAAATAGGTATGTTAGTGCTGGGGCGGAACAAGAGTCTGCATTCCCAGTATCTCCCAGTAGAGATGGAGAAGCCTGTGCTATAGTTACGATACTGCTCATTGTCATAACCAATAATGGCCACAAGAGGGCCCTTCAGCCCAATGCACCACACCATAAAACCTCTATCACAACTGGTCTCCTCCACACAGCATTAAGACAACACATCAACAGCAGAACAATTCCATATGCATTTTTCAGGCCGGTGATATTTACCTGCAAATATGAATAAATTAATGTGTGTGTGTGGGATGTTTCCCCCAGGACCTGGTCTGGCTTTCATTGCCTATCCCAAAGCCGTGTCCCTGCTACCAGGGGCCCAGTTCTGGGCCGTCCTCTTTTTTCTTATGGTTATCTTACTGGGTCTGGACAGCCAGGTACTATACAGGGACGTGTGTGTGTGTGTGTGTTTGATAGAGTTGTATTTAATTTATTAAGCTTAAATCAGGTAATGTGTCATTTTCAGTTGACAGGATACATCTTTGTGCATGTGTGTGTTGTGAACATATTGTGTGTGTTCCCTCCCAGTTTGTGTGTGTAGAGAGCTTGGCCACATCCATCACTGACATGTTCCCTGGTGTACTGCGGAGGCCTGGCCGGAGAGAGATCTTAGTACTAGTCATCGCTGTAGTCTGCTTCCTACTGGGTCTGCCTCTCATCACGGAGGTAGGAGAGAGGAGAGAGAGGGAGAGAGGGAGAGAGAGAGGGGAGAGAGAGTGAGGGAGAAGGGAGAGAGAGGGAGAGAGAGGGAGAGAGAGGGAGAGAGGGGAGAGAGGGATTTTAGAGATGTTGTGAGGGGAGTGAGGGAGAGATTTTTTAAGGGAGAGTTGTGGGGAGTGAGGGAGAGAGAGGGAGAGAGGGAGAGATAGAGATTTTAGAGAGGGGAGAGAGGGAGAGAGAGAGGGAGAGAGATGAGTGAGGGAGAGAGAGGGAGAGGGGGAGTTGTGTTCCAGGGAGAGAGGGAGAGAGAGAGAGGGAGAGAGGAGAGAGAGAGAGGGAGAGAGAGAGAGAGAGAGAGAGAGGGAGGGAGAGGGAGAGGGAGAGAGGGAGAGAGGAGGGAGGGAGAGAGAGAGTGGTGTAAAAGAGTTATATAGAGGGTGGAAGACAGAGAAAAAGAGAGATGGAGGGAGAGAGATAGAGAGAGAGAGTGTTCGGATGCTAGTAAACTCTTCAATAGCAATAGGAACAGAAGTTCACCTCTGACATCCATGTCCTCCTGCCCTTCCCATCAGAATGGGATAGTCCTCTTTCAGTTGATTGACTCATATGGACCCAGTGGGACCAGTCTGCTGTTCATTGCATGTTTTGAGTGCATGATTTTAACGTCGCCTGGGTCTACGGTGAGTGACGTCACTACTAACATGATTGTACCGACTATGTTTACCGTAGTTACTGTTCTAATCGTTAAAGTGAATCTAGGCTCTAAGAGCCAGTTTCCTGGACCCAGTTGAAGCCTGGTTCTGGACTAAAATGCTATTTTTAGGAATATGGTCCATTGGGCATGCTATTTAGTCCAGTACTACAATACAGTCACAAGCAGTCACAACATGTTCATACCTGTACAATAAATGTACATTCACCGTAACATTACATCTAAATTGAAGTTCTATTACCAGGGAAGTGGGACACATGGTAGACCACTGTGTCTCAGCATGTTTTCAGTCAATCGAGGGGGACCCATGTGTGTGAATGTTTCTATCAAGACGAAGAGATGGATCTCGACTAAAAAGAAAGTGTGGATGGATTGGCTTTGCAGGTGCGAACCGTTTCCTTGACAACATTGAAGACATGATAGGCTACCATCCTTTCCCTTCGGTGCTGAAGTACTGCTGGCTGTTTGTGACACCACTCATCTGTGGGGTGAGTAAGACAGACACCTGTGTCATCTCTCTCTCTGCGTCTTTCTTTATGCTCATGTTCTCTTTCTTCATTACCTCTCTCCTGCTTTCATCTTGTTCTCTTTCTTTCTCTGTACCTTTTGCCCTCTCTCTCTCTCTCTCTCTCTCTCTCTCCTTTCTCTCCTCTCTCTCTCTCTCTCTCTCCCTGTTTCATGTTTCCTGTTTCTCCCTCGTGGTCTGTCTATCCCTTGTGGTCTCTCTCTCCCTGGTGGTCTCTCTCTCCCTCGTGGTCTCTCTCTCCCTGGTGGTTTCTCTCTCCCTCGCGGTCTCTCTCTCTCGTGGTCTGTCTCTCCCTCGTGGTCTCTCTCTCCCTCGTGGTCTGTCTCTCCCTCGTGGTCTCTCTCTCCCTTGTGGTCTGTCTCTCCCTTGTGGTCTCTCTCTCCCTCGTGGTCAGTCTCTCCCTCGTGATCTCTCTCTCTCCCTTGTGATCTCTCTCTCCCTTGTGGTCTCTCTCTCCCTCGTGGTCTCTCTCTCACTTGTGGTCTCTCTCTCCCTCGTGGTCTGTCTCTCCCTGGTGGTCTCTCCCTCGTGGTCTCTCTCTCCCTCGTGGTCTGTCTCTCCCTCGTGGTCTGTCTCTCCCTGGTGGTCTCTCTCTCCCTCGTGGTCTCTCTCTCCCTCGTGGTCTGTCTCTCCCTCGTGGTCTCTCTCTCACTCGTGGTCTCTCTCTCCCTCGTGGTCTCTCTCTCCCTCGTGGTCTGTCTATCCCTTGTGGTCTCTCTCTCCCTGGTGGTCTCTCTCTCTCCCTCGTGGTCTCTCTCTCCCTAGTTGTCTCTCTCTCCCTCGTGGTCTGTCTCTCCTCGTGATCTGTCTCTCCCTTGTGGTCTCTCTCTCCCTTGTGGTCTGTCTCTCCCTGGTTGTCTCTCTCTCCCTCGTGGTCTGTCTCTCCCTGGTGGTCTCTCTCTCCCTCGTGGTCTGTCTCTCCCTCGTGGTCTCTCTCTCCCTCCTCCCTCCCTCTTCCTTCTAACTTTGCAATGTATTCCTTCTATCCACAAATGACATTTGTTGATCACTATCTTTCTAATACCCTTTTCACAATACCGAGCCAAACTAAGCCGAGCTGTACTGGAATGGCCTGGAAAGCACAATGTGAAAATAAAATATCCCAGCCAGCACAGTACAGTTCTCCCTGACCCTCCCTAGTGGGAATCAGGTTTAAGTCGGCAGTATCCAGTCCTAACCTTCATCTCCACCTCTTCCTGGTTCTCCTCAGATCACCCTGGTGTATGACACACTGACCAGGTCATCAACCAATCTAAATCTAGAGTACCTGCACCTGGGCCCTGGGCCTCCCGAGTGGCCTCTCTCCTCATCCTCACCCCTCTGATGTGTATCCCTGTCTACATTCTGCTGTGTCTGTGGAGGGTGAGTGTCTATACCTCACCTACCGTCACTCCATCATCACCCACAGGCACTTACTGGGTGTCTATCCATAGATGTCTTGGTTTAGGGGTGGGTGGGGGAGGTGTGGTCTGTCTATATTTTAATATCTGTGTGTGTGTGTGCCTTGTGGTCTCTGTGGGTATTGTGGTTTTTCTTCAGGGTTTTGACCATGTCCTTCCTCCCAGAATCCTAAAGGGATGACCACTGCGTCCAGTGACCTGCGCCCTCACGGCCACACCAACCCAGACTCACCGTGTGTCCGTGTCATTATCGAGGGACAAGAGAAACCCCCTAACGCAGGGGATCGGGATGAGAAGCTGGCCATGGAGGAGATCAGTGGAGTCTAGTGTTGATGACATCATAGAACCTCGACCGTCAGGGTGCCGGACTGCCTGGTTGGTCTATGGGTTGTATTCATTATGGCGTCAGGTAGCCTAGTGGTTAAGAGTGTTGTGCCAGTAACCGAAAGGTCAATTGGTTCTGAATCCCCTAGCCAAAAAGGTAAAAAATCTGATGCGCCCTTGAGCAAGGCACTTAACCTTAATTGTTCCTGTAAGTTGCTCTGGATAAAAATGTCTGCTAAATAACTAAAATGTTAAAATTTGCCACCAAACGGAAGAAAAAGGACTGAAAAGGAGGGACAACTTGAACTTGTTCAATAAAAAATAAACAAATTTCTATGAAATGTTCGCTATGCTCTAATACCTGGGTGTCAAAGTCAAATGGACGGAGGGCCTGTGTCTAGTGGAGGGCCGGACTGTTCGAATGTTCATTGAAAAATCTGACTATAGTCTAGTGAACCTAATTGAACCTACTGAAAACCTAACAAATATATTCCAATATGATCAGATAAATAAAGCAATATTTTCTTATGGCTCTGTCAGTAATCTTTAATTTTCAACAGACACAAAAGACAAATTTCCTTTATATAAAAATCCCCATAACATGTCATTAAATGAAAGAAACCAGTGGGGGCACCATCAGTAGCCTATATTTTCTATTCTTGCAAAAGTGGTGCTGTTACTTCAAAGAAAAAAATCAATAATAGCAATTTTCTATCTTCCACTCAACTGAAATGTTTTCCTAAAATATAATTGGATTGAAATGACAATAAAATACCTGCGCCAGTGCAAAAATCTATTAATCAAAAGGAACGCAGGGGATCGGGATGAGAAGCTGGCCATTTGTTTAGGTGTTTGTGTATATATTTTAATATCTGGAAAGTGTGTTTGTGTGCGCGCGTCTGTGGGTATTGTGGTTTTCTTCAGAAGTAACATGACCTCGCCAGGCACGGCCACACCAACCCAGACTTTAATTCCTCTGCCTTTTGATGCCATTTGTTCCATGCCGGACTGCCTCTTGGTCTATGGGTTGTTTCATTATGGCGTCAGGTAGCCTAGCGGTTAAGAGTGTTGTGCCAGTAACCGAAAGGTCAATTGGTTCAATCCCCGAGCCAAAAAGGTTGAAAAAATCTGATGCGCCTTGAGCAAGGCATCTAACCTTAATTGTTCCTGTAAGTTGCTCTGGATAAAAATGTCTGCTAAATAACTAAAATGTTAAAATTTGCCACCAAACGGAAATGAAAATTGGACTGAAAAAGGAGGGACAACTTGAACTTGTTCAATAAAAAATAAACAAATTTTCTATGAAATGCTTCGCTATGCTCTAATAAATACAACCCAGGCTTCAACTGACCAGACTGAATGGCAGATACAGCAGGGCAAAGTCAACACCAACAAAAACAAATGATTGACATTTCAGATGCATCATGCTACACATGTTTACACCTGTTCTTGAATATTCAGAGGTGTTTTCTCTCTGTTGTATCTGTTTTTGTTTACTTTTCCTCCTGGATTGTATTTTTTTGAACCATTTTGATAACTGAGTCCAGAACCCCTTCATATACCTCATATGTTAGGGAACCGTGTATATTTCTATGTACTTGCCCTGTAAACAACCTCCTCATAATAAATTGAAAGATTTTCTGTATGTTTACTTGTAACCTTTATTTAACAAAAATTCCTATTTACATTGACGGCCTACACCGGCTCCCAATCACAGCCGGTTGTGATACAGCCTGGATTCAAACCAGGGTGTCTGGAGTGACGCCTCTAGCACTGGGATGCAGTGCCTTAGACCGCTGCGCCACTCGGGAGACCCCGAATATGCTAATGACTGATACCCGTTGTATTATTCAACATATTTTCAGTATACATGGTGTCCATGTTGTTACTTTCCGTCGATATCTCGGTCTGAAACAGCAAGCGGCCAGGCTCAACTTGTTCCCACTGTCAATTACAAATCAATCTATTCTAAACAGGACTTTCCCCTGCTCCTACAATACAAAACACCATGTTGTTCACCAAAACCATACCTCGCCCTCCCCTCTTGCCCATAGTTACAGACCTGGGTTCAAAAACTTGAGTTTGAGTTTGCCAGGCTTAATGGACCCATAGAATAGTCCCAACCTGTTAAACCCCACCCACCTGGTACTCCAGGCAGACAAGAGCCAACACTCAAAGATTTCAAATAATATTTGAACTGAGGTCTGACACTGTATGAACTTGGACAACCTACAGTATATTTGTTGGTGGGTACATATGTGATGTCACAGGGGGCACGGGGGCGATGCCGGAATGGGATCCTATCGTCTCTTTCCTGGTTCTGTGTCTCTGTCATCAGGCCACTGCTCATCCGGGGCTGCCATCCATGTAATCTGAAGCGGCATTCAATTAACTGGAAATTCATCCATATGTCCTTGGGCTCCTCACAATACCATCCGCACTGTGGAATTGTGGTACCTAACCTTGGGGCAACACCTCTCTGTCAGCCAATTAGAATATGGGAGAGATTTTTGTTGTTGTTGTTGTCAGCTAATTAAATATGAGGAAATGGTTGTTGGGGGCCAATGAGAATGCTAAGCTTGTGTGAAGGATCCAGTCAGCAGGCCAATAAAAGGATGGGGATTACGGTGGGGGAGTTATTTAAATTCAAACCACCATTTTGGATGGATGGGTTGGCTCCAGTTAAGGGCCCCTCGGGGCCTCAGGGAAACCGAGAACAAGAGGCCAGGAGGTCCATCCAACTAATTACAGTATCTGCTCATCCACATTGACTGGTCATTCTATCCCCACTTCTTTCCATGCATACACACTAGAAGTAAAACATATGCTAAATATAGTATCTTCTCATTAGGCCATCACATCACTTTGGTGTCTAATTTGGAACCTGTGGAATATAGACCATTCTGGTACAACCAACCCTGGAATTGATCTAGTGTCAACAACACAATTCGCACTCCAAAGGCTAGCGTTCTGAACATTACCCTAACTAAACTGCACGAAGCTAACCAACTCCGCTACACCTGCACCAACAACATCCAAGTTTTAAGTCAGTTCTGAATCCCTAACATTGTGCCATACTGCTGTCTGCAAATCACCAATGAGGATGCTTGTTCCCACATGTACCCAAACTAACAGTGAGGAGGCTGGTTCCCACATGTACCCAAACTAACAGTGAGGAGGCTGGTTCCCACATGTACCCAAACTAACAGTGAGGGGGCTGGTTCCCACATGTACCCAAACTAACAGTGAGGAGGCTGGTTCCCACATGTACCCAAACTAACAGTGAGGAGGCTGGTTCCCACATGTACCCAAACTAACAGTGAGGGGGCTGGTTCCCACATGTACCCAAACTAACAGTGAGGAGGCTGGTTCCCACATGTACCCAAACTAACAGTGAGGAGGCTGGTTCCCACATGTACCCAAACTAACAGTGAGGAGGCTGGTTCCCACATGTACCCAAACTAACAGTGAGGAGGCTGGTTCCCACATGTACCCAAACTAACAGTGAGGGGGCTGGTTCCCACATGTACCCAAACTAACAGTGAGGAGGCTGGTTCCCACATGTACCCAAACTAACAGTGAGAAGGCTGCAGTCCAAAATACATTGCTCTCTGATAGCTGTGACTTGACTGAATGAGAAATACATAGAGTGTGAATTGTGTTTTGGACAGTGTGATACAGTGTAGTACAGGATGATCTCCGTTCCAGACTATCCTATCAACGGGACCTGAAAGACTGGAATATCCTATGTTTCTCAGAGTCATGGCTGAGCAAGGACATGAATATACATCTCACTGGCTTTTCTATTCATAGTCAAGATCAGACGGCAGACTTGGGTAAGACGAAGGGAGGAGATGTGTGTCTCTTTGTTAAGAACAGCTTGTGCACCATTTCTAATGTTTTTACTTGCCTGAGTTAAAATACCTCATTTATAAGCTGCAGACCATCCTATTTACAGAGTGAGTTTTCATCTATATTTTTCATAGCTGTCAATTTGCCACCACAAACCAATGGTGGCACTAACGCCGCATACAAGAATCTGTATAGGGACATAGACAAGAAACAAGAAAACGCTCATTCAGAGGCAACGTTTCCCAAGGCCGGTGATTTTAATGAAGGGAAACAGAATTTTTTTTACCTCATTTTTATCACCTCTGCAACTAGAGGCGACAAAACTCTAAATCACTTTTACTCCACACAAAGAAACACATACAAGGCCGTCCATCACCTTCCCTTTGGGGAATAAGACCATAACTCCATCCTCCTGCTTACAAGCAAGTTGTCCAATGAAGCTAATGCAAAGCTACAGACTGGAATATGTTCCGGGATTCATCCGATGACACTGAGGAGTTTACCACATCAGTCACCGGCATCATTAATAAGTGCAACAACAACATCATCCCCATAGTTACCATACATACCCCAACCAGAAGCAATGGATTACAGGCAACGTCTGCACTGAGCTAAAGGCTAGAGCTGCCGCTTTCAAGGAGTGGGACACTAATCCGGTCTCGCTACAACCTCCGATAATTCACTAAACCTTGCTGGTTCTGGCGCTCAATAGATTTGGCAGGGCTTGCAAACTATCACAGATTACAAAGGGAAACCCTGCCACGAGCTTCCCAGCGATGTGAGCCTACTAGACAAGCCTTCTATGCTTGCTTCGCGGCATGCAACACTGAACCATGCACGAGAGCACCAGCTGTTCCGGACGATTGTGTGATCTCGCTTTCTGTAGCCAATGTATGTAAGACCTTTCAACAGGTTAACATTAACAAGGCCGCGGGGCCAGACAGAATACCAGGACACATACTAAGAGCATGCACTGACCATTGGATACACTTCAATTTGCATACCGCTCCAACAGATGCACAGATTACACCATCTATATTGCACAGCACACTGCCATCACCCACTTGGACAAAAGGATGCATATGTAAGAATGCTATTCATTGACTAGAGCTCACCATTCAACATCATAGTCCCCCCCAGGTTCATCACCAAATCCAGGACCCTGGGACTGAACTGCACCCTCTGCAACTGGATCTTGGACATCCTGACGGGCCGCCTCCAGACAGTAAGGGTAGGCAACAACACATCCGCAACACCAACCATCAACATGGGAGCTCCTCAGGGGTGTGTGCTTATTCCCCTCCTGTACTGCCTGTTACCCACAACTGTGTGACCGCACACTACTCCAACACCATCTTCAAGTTTGCTGACGACACGACAGTGGTAGGACTGATCACCGACAATGATGAGGCAGCCTATAAGGAGGAGGTCAGAGACCTGGAAGTGTGGTGCCAGGACAATAACTTCTCCCTCAACATCAGCAAGATAAAGGAGCTGATCCGGAAATGGAGGGCTGAGCAGGCCCACAACCATATCAACAGGGTTGTAGTGGAGCGGGGTCGAGAGCTTTAAGTTCCTCTGTGTCCACATCACTAAGGACTTAACATGGTCCACACTTCCAGGTGAGCTCTCTGCCATCCAGGACCCCTATACCAAGCGGGTGTCATAGAAAGGCCCTACATATTTTCAAAGACTCCAGCCACCTAAGCCATATCCTGTTCTTTCTGTTATCGCACAGCAAGTGGTACCAGTGCACCAAGTCTGGAACCAATAGGAACCTGAACAACTTCTACCCCCGAGCCATAAGACTGCTAAACAAGACTGCTAAATAGATAATCAAATGGCTACCCAGGCTACCTGCATTTACCCTTTTTTGCATTGCCTTTATGTACACACACTGGACTCCCAGACCACTCACACACACACACACACACACACACACACACACACACACACACACACACACACACACACACACACACACACACACACACACACACACACACACACACACACACACACACACACACACACACACACACACACACACACACACTACATATGCACACACACTTTTACACTCACCACATAAGCTGCTGGTACTGTCTATTATCTATCCTGTTGCCTAGTCACTTTAAGCCTACCTATATGTACATAGCTACCCCAATTACCTTGTACCCCTGCACATCGACTCAGTACTCATGCTGCCTGTATATAGCTATGTTATTTTTACTTGTTATTTACTGTGTATTTATTTGTCTTGTCACTATTCCTATTTTTTAGTTCATTTAGTATCTTCATCTCTAACTTTATCTTTAACTCTGCATTGTTGGAAAAGGACCCATGAGCATTTTACTGTTAGTCTACACCTTTATGAAGCATGTGACAAATAAACATGGGTTTGATTTGTAAACGAGGAATAGATTTGACTATTATGTTGTGCAACAGTTCAAGCCTCACACTCCATCATCCTCTAGTTTTATGTAAGGGATATTTCCCAAGTAGAATAACAGACAATCACAGAATCATACTTGAATCAATTGAAACAACTGCATATAACTATAATGATACAAGGTGAGGCCCAGATACAGACACGGGAGGCAGATGGTTTGAGTCTCTGATATTTATTATAATCCAAGGGGCAGGCAAGAGACAGGTTGTGGACAGGCAAAAGATCATAACAAGGTCAGAGTTCAGGAGGTACAGAGTGGCAGGCAGGCTGGAGGTCAGGGCAGCCTGAATGATCAGGCAGGCTCGAGGTCAGGGCAGTCTGAATGATCAGGCAGGCTCGAGGTCAGGGCAGTCTGAATGATCAGGCAGGCTCGAGGTCAGGGCAGGCTGAATGATCAGGCAGGCTCGAGGTCAGGGCAGGCTGAATGATCAGGCAGGCTCGAGGTCAGGGCAGTCTGAATGATCAGGCAGGCTCGAGGTCAGGGCAGGCTGAATGATCAGGCAGGCTCGAGGTCAGGGCAGGCTGAATGATCAGGCAGGCTCGAGGTCAGGGCAGGCTGAATGATCAGGCATCAGGTCAGGCAGGCTGAAGGGCAGGCTGAATGATCAGGCAGGCTCGAGGTCAGGGCAGGCTGAATGATCAGGCAGGCTCGAGGTCAGGGCAGGCTGAATGATCAGGCAGGCTCGAGGTCAGGGCAGGCTGAATGATCAGGCAGGCTCGAGGTCAGGCAGATCAGCTGAATGATCAGGCAGGCTCGAGGTCAGGGCAGGCTGAATGATCAGGCAGGCTCGAGGTCAGGGCAGGCTGAATGATCA
>NC_088238.1:17028306-17070806 GCF_036934945.1 Oncorhynchus masou masou | reverse complement strand
ATTTCTGAGTGACCTGACGCTGTTGAACGAGAGCGTCTGTGACAAAATAAATGTCACAGTTTATAGTAGACAAAGAAAAGATCCGAAAGAGAGTGAGTGTGAAAAGGCTGTGATGAAAGTACTGCGGAAGAGAAAGTAAAGTACAACCTTTCCTCACAGACCCACAGTCATCAACGAACATATTCACAGTTATTATTGTCTGTTCAATCAGCACAATTTCCCATTTGGAATTTCCCATATGATGGGGCTGTTAAACTGGGGAACCGTTTTTATTGAGCCGCATATTCCGAGGCATTAAAAGAGGTTATCTGGGGAGATTGAACATGCCTCAGGGTTTTGAGAGGTGGAGAGTGAATGAGAAGTCTGTGGAAAGGTCCTGTAGGAGAGATACATTATGTTATGTTGCACTGCTCCAAATCCCCGTGAGCCGTAGATCAGACAAACTGTAAGGGAGACCTCTATTAGTCCTCAGCTCCCCCTCTCTTTAACTCTCTCTCCCTCCAACCTCTAAACTATCGTTGGCTGTTCTCTCTATCTTGACATAACCTTTTACTTGTTCTCCTTTTCTCCTCTCCAGACTCTCTCTTTTTCTCTCTCTTTCTCAATTCCAACTCCTATACACACTCTCTCCCCCTTTCTTTCTCGTTTCTCCCTAAATTGCGCCAATAAAGGTTGTTTTAAAATGAGAAATAACCTTTCTTTCTTCCTCCCGCTCCCTCTCTCCAACTTCCTCTCCCTCTATCCCCCTCCTCTCCCTCTCATCACCTTCCTCTCCCCCTTCCTATCCCCCTTCCCCCTTCCTCCCTTCCTCTCCCCCCCCTTCCTCTCCCTCGCTTTCCTCTCCCTCTCTCCACCTTCCTCTCCCTCTCATCACCTCCTCTCCCTCTCCCCCTTCCTCTCCCTTCCTCTCCCCCTTCCTACCCTTCCTCTCCCTCCCCTCATCACCTTCCTCTCCCTCTCTCCACCTCCCTCCCTCTCCACCTTCCTCTCCCTCTATCCCCCCTTCCTCCCTTCCTCTCCCCCTTCCTACCCTTTCCTCTCCCTCGCTCCTTTCCTCTCCCTCGCTCCCCCTTCCTCTCCCTCTCTCCACCTTCCTCTCCCTCTCATCACCTTCCTCTCCCTCTATCCCCCTTCCTATCCCTTCCTCTCCCCCTTCCTACCCTTTCCTCTCCCTCGCTCCCCTTTCCTCTCCCTCGCTCCCCCTTCCTCTCCCTCTCTCCAACTTCCTCTCCCTCTCATCACCTTCCTCTCCCTCTATCCCCCTTCCTATCCCTTCCTCTCCCCCTTCCTACCCTTTCCTCTCCCTCGCTCCCCCTTCCTCTCCCTCGCTCCCCATTCCTCTCCCTCGCTCCCCCTTCCTCTCCCTCTCTCCCCCTTCCTCTCTCCCCCTTCATCTCCCGCTCTGTACTTTAGGTGTCCCTACTGCTGGGCCCATTAGCAGTGGAGAGATTTATACTCCCGGTGTCCCCTGCTTCACCGGATGAAACCTCCACAATATTATCCTTTTATCTATGCATGCCAATCAGAGTGTGTGTGTGTGGACGGCATTGATTCTTGGCCAGGGCAGAGTGTGACCTGAATTAACACAAAGGCACAAGGATGCTGCAAAGACATTGCTTTTCACACACTTTCTGTTTTCCAAAGTCACAGACAGAACTGGAGAGCTGTATTTGTAACAGTTTAGTTTTATTGTTGGAATGTTAATGTGGAGAGAGAAATGAGAAATGAGCGAGTGACTAAAAGCTGTACATCCATTTGTTTTATTTTGTTGTAATACAGTTCACAGAAATCATCAATGGTTCAAATGATACCCCCACCCTTGCTGCAACAGTATTTGCAGATATACATTTGTGGGAAACTTGTTGTCAGAGTCCTTTAAGAACAGTGGCTTTGGAGTCAGGCGCAGAGAGCAGAGGGTTCGAATAAATGTATATTTTATTACCGGAAGAAAACGGTCACGCCCAAAACACAAGGCGCATCAACTGACCGGCCCACCCAAAACACAGGACCCAAACTAACAGTATAACAATCCCGCTCAAACCTAGGCAGGCCTAACAGGCTTAAATAGACAAAAATCAAGAAACACAATAAGAGACAGGTGCAACTAATAAGACCAAACGAACAGAAAAGGAAAAAGGGATTGGTGGTGGCTAGTAGACCGGTGACGACGACCGCCGAGCGCCGACTGAACAGGCAGGGGAGCCACGGCCGGTGGGAGTCGTGACACTTGTCTCGCTAATGCACTTTTGGAAGTGACCTGTTAACCCGTTGCCATAGTGATTGCCTAGTTGCGAGGTTGTGATATAAAAATATAAATGCTATTACGGATGAAATTACAAGATTAAAAAAAGGACTCAAGTTTTTTCTCTATATTGCTCTGTATTGAACTGTATTGAACTGTATTTATCTGTATTTAACTGTATTGATCTGTATTGATCTGTATTTAACTAAATTGATCTGTATTGATCTGTATTGAACTGTATTGATCTGTATTGAACTGTATTGAACTGTATTGATCTGTATTGCACTGTATTGATCTGTATTGAACTGTATTGCTCTGTATTGAACTGTATTGAACTGTATTGATCTGTATTGATCTGTATTGCACTGTATTGATCTGTATTGATCTATATTGAACTGTATTGCTCTGTATTGGTCTGTATTGCACTGTATTGATCTGTATTGATCTATATTGAACTGTATTGCACTGTATTGATCTATATTGCACTGTATTGATCTGTATTGATCTATATTGAACTGTATTGCACTGTATTGATCTGTATTGATCTGTATTGATCTATATTGCACTGTATTGCTCTGTAAATGAGCATTTCTTTGGACAAGTCAAGTTTGGTACCTACCCCAACCCAGGCCTATTTGTATTTGTTTACTGTCCTGTCCTCAAAGAGCCAACCATACAGTATGTCTGATGCAGGCTTTCACAATAAACTTATTGATGAGAAGACAACTTCTGAAATACATCAGAACAGAATGGCACCAAGATACCCTCTCAGTAAACACTGCTTTGTACTCAGATGACAGATGTCAGTCAGGAGAACAACAAGACATGAACAACCAAACACCAAGCGTCATGCGGTTGACTGGAGTTCGGTAAAGTTGACTTGATCGTTGAAGTCATGATTTTGTTTAACTCTCTACCTTTCTTTATTCTGTCTTTCTCGCTCATTCAAGATGGCCAATGCTAATAGGGCTCCTTGGGACGTCCCTACCCTAAACCCTAACTATAACCTTAAACCCTAACCTTACCCTAAATCTAACCATAACCAAAAGGCTTACCTAACCCTAACCTTAATCCTTACCTTAACCATTTTAAATGTAAACTTCAATGTGGTAGGGACATCCCAAGGATCCAGGAGAGCACAAAGACACGTACTGTACAACCAAACACCAAGCACCATGCTGTTTAATTGGATGTTAGGGTGTTGTTTTTCTTCAACTAACCTCTCTCTTTCTGTCTCCCTTCTCTCCCCCTGTACCCCCGTCCCCATCTCTTTCTCTCATTCATTATTCTCAGAGCGACTCTCTAGCCTTGCTAGAGTAGCGGGATAATTAGCCTCCATTGATCACAGGGGCCACCACAAGCAGATTGATGAAAACCAGCTCTGACAACACTAATTCTGCGAGCCATCAGCCAGAGAGTCCCAACTCCCACACAGATGACAAACTCTCACAAACCTCCAGCCGATGACTCCCATCTCCTGATCTGCTATCGACAGGATCTGCACCTCAAATGACATCCTATTCCCTATATACTGTAGTCCACTACTCCTGAAGTGCCCTGGTCAACAGCAGCGGTCTACACAGGGAACAGGGTGCCATTTGGGACGCAGGCTCACTGTGGGCATTATTAGGCTCCCATTATGATTTTAATCTCTCCTTTTTTAATAAAAGCCTGTGGATAAACATGGGTTGCAGAACTGGTCGTCAATGCCAAGGCTTTGTTGTGGCAGGTATTAATGTTCAATTAGTTCTAATTGGCTTGTATAATTGGATATGAGGGACAAGATATTGGAGTGAAGATGGTTCAGGAGAGATAGTGGAGTCTCTGAGGTCCTTGTGTGAAAGTCATCTCATTCCTTGGCTCGATGGATAGATGATAGATGAAGAAATGGTTTTACTATTGCTAATTCCTATGATCTAATAGCAACTTGGTAATGTGATAGAAAAATTACACATTTACCTGATTTGTTTGATATTAATAGTTAGCAATTAATACTTAACAAATAGGAGGATATTTATGTCCTGTTAGTGTCTGTGTTTTTATGGTCTCCACTCTAGTTCCCTGCAGCAAATCTGGGCGTATGGTCACAAGAGATGGCTTGAGCTGACAAATGAGTTAAAGACTGCATTACATAGACACGATGTGGTGGGTGTAACCAAGATAGAGAGAGCCAGGAGGAGTTTAGAACAATTCCCCATTGTCTCTAAATCATCATTTCATCTGGGAAACTAAGCCAGGGAGGGGATAAGACAATAACCCACGTGCAGATAACGACAGGATGAACCCAGAGTGGCTTATGATGCTCCTTGGTCTGCAAGAGAGGGGTTGAACCAACCATGACTGAGCATTGTTAGTGTCAGCTATATATAGTACTCTGCATTTGTGTAAAGATTAGGTTACTCGGTCCAACACTCAAGGGTGGGGGGGTCAACCAACATCATTATTGCAATAATTAATCAATATTAAATAAAGATGATTGTTTGAAGAAATGACCAAATCTCCCTCAGTACTGAATTTCCACGACATTAATCAAACCATCAGTATCGTCACCTGTCTTGCAAAGCAGCACCATATCCCGCTATATCACCATTGATATAATAACCGGGAACAGGAGTTTTCCCTGAGGTTCACCAGGTTACGTGGTCAGGAAGAAATCCTGGCCCTACATATAACTGTAAAAAAACTCATAACTGCTACCAGTCCATGTGGTCACTTTCAGATGGAGGGAGAGAGTTCTGGACAAGCCTTGCTGAACAACACACTATGTATCTGGAAGACAGATTCAGCTCACACTGCAGAGAGAGTTCTGCTTAGTGAGTCTCTCTCCTCCACCCTGTCTCTCCATTTCCTCCTGGAAGAGTGTGAAGTAGATAAAGAAGGACAGGAGATACTCTCATCTTTCTCTATCTGTGGTGTTTCTATACTGTATGAGAGCTCCCCTCTCTCTCTCTCTCTCTCTATATATATATATATATATCTTATCCTTTATTCTCTTGTATCAGTCTGCCTGTCTGTCTGTCTTACCCTATTTCTTCCACTTCTCTCTCACTTTCCCTCTCTGTTTTTCTCAATAATCAAAATCTTTGGATTCCCCCAGTGAGTGAAAGAGAGAGAGGAAGTAGGGTCTGGGCCTCCAGCGCTGGCTACGATGACCCATTTGGCAGCAGAGTGGGTCTACAGTATGTTCCAAATGACACTCTATTCTGTCTATAGTGCACTACTTTTGAGCCCTAGTTAATTCAACATCTATTCCACGTCAGTTCAGTGTAATTTCATTAAAATGATGTGGATACAACATTGATTCAACCAATGTGTGCCCAGTGGGAGGGTGCCATTTGGCAGCATTGCAGTCTCAGCAGAAGCTGGATTTGCCTGGCGACGCAGGCCCAGATCCAGCATTGAGATGGCAGACATATGCTGCTGGGGCTGTTGTTTTCACCCAACTCCACACCTAGTCATACACACTATACTGCAGCCAGCTATAGTCTGCAAAGGAACAGCATTAGATGACTGCTTTTTCTAAAGGTATGAATGGAATGACTTGTTCTCTCGAGGCCACAAAGTAACATTTGAAGATATTTGTGGTTTGGGTTAGATCTGAAAGTTTTAAATTGTGTGATATCTGCAGAAATAACTGTGGTATGATTGACAACGTAGAATTATATAAGGTCGCAGTAAAAGATCAGTTCTGCCACTCAGGTTAAGTCCTAATTATCTCTCCTTCCTCCCAAAGTGTGCACTTGCTCACTTCCCTTCACTGATTTGAATGGAAATTCACCTATCCCTATCCAATGCTTTGTGGGAAGATACAGTATGTGGGAAGTAGTGAACAAGTGCACAGTTCAAGAGAAAGGAGATATTATAGGGATCACCCTCGGAGTCGCATGATTTCACATTATGTTCTGTGCTCTTCATATTCCAGGCCTAGTGCCAGTAAGCAGTGAGCAGTGGCTGTTTCATTTTTCAAACTTCCAAATGTCTTTCACTGCTCGGATTAGGACCTCCTCTATAGGGAAATCCCATGGTAACGGCCCTGGCAAAAGCTGACTGACCCTCAAACACAAACACACATTTTCAAAGATACATATTCACACACTCTGGGAAACACACATATACCCACACACTGCAATACACACTGTGACACCACCACCCACTCATTAGCACTGCGACACACAAACACACACTCTCCACCCCCATCCGCACTGCAACCCACAATGCACGACACCCTACCGGAATCAGGCGATTGACTTCTCCCTCATGGCCTGGGGCCTCACCGGGCAGAATAATAATCCGATCACACAACAGGTCCAACTTTATTATCCGCCACTCAGTACCAGCCGAAGGAAGAGACACCACCAGCTAGAGAGAGGAAAAAGGGAGAGGGTGAAGAAGAAAGAGGGGGAAGCAAATTTTTAAAACATTCTTTCCAGCAGCTTTGACATTATGACAGTTCCCTTGGGTGGGGCAGTGGATGAAAGCTTTTCATAGAGGGGATAGCTGGATCCTTTCTCCATTGGATGGTTTTACTCATTTTGCCTCGTGCTACAGGTGTAAAGGTATAAGGAAGGGACCCTGATCACCTGACAAGGGACATTAAGACTTCAGATACAGGTATGCTGCAGATCCTTCTCCATCCTCCTTCTCCTCACAGAGCTCTGAGTTAACTCCAGGAAGAGTAGCTGCTGCTTCAGCTAATGGGGATCCTAATAAAATACTAAAACTACTAGTTAAGGTTGAATACTGTCAGATACAGATGCCTAGTAAAGTATTTAAAGTAAAGTATGTACTGTATACCAGGATGAGCACTATACACTTTTAGAAAAAAGGTTTCCAAAAGGGTTTTCTTTGGCTCTCCCGTAGGATAACCCTTTTT
Source organism: Oncorhynchus masou masou (assembly GCF_036934945.1). Taxonomy (NCBI): domain Eukaryota; kingdom Metazoa; phylum Chordata; class Actinopteri; order Salmoniformes; family Salmonidae; genus Oncorhynchus; species Oncorhynchus masou. The sequence continues at coordinate 17,063,691 of NC_088238.1, read as the reverse complement.
GGTTCCAGGTAAAACCCTTTTTGGTTCCAGGTAGAACCATTTTTGGTTCTATGTAGAACCCTCTGGGGAAAGGTTCTACATGGAACCCACAACATTTCTAGTTGGAACCAAAAGAGTTCTACCTGTAACCAATAAGGGGTCTTCAAATGATTATCCTATGGCGACAGCCAAAGAACCAAAGAAGGTTCTAGATATAACCTTTTTTTGTAACAGTGTAGTATAATATAAAACATACAATACAAAACTTAACTTATGATACCCCAAAGTTGCCTCTGGCTGTGACAAAAATACAATTTATGGGCGTATAGAGTTTTCAGACAGTATCCGAAGATCACTTTGGTAATGGGACACTGAAATGACAAATGACAAGACTATGAGATCATACGCTCCAAACAAATGGTGTTTTCATCATTTCTCCTCACTTTTATCTGTTTATTTCACAATGTGGAGAACCATTCTTCTCCACAGCTCTTCTGGGATTTTGTTGGGTGTCTCCAATTCATCCAAAACACTAGTTTAATTGCAGGTGAATACTTTAATACAAAGCATTGTGCCAATAGCAGCCGTACTTCTCTCTAAATGATTAGTAGCAAGGTTACACAATATAAGTATCTTTGAAATGGTCATTTGAAAAAAAAAAGTTTTGGTCAACAGGGCAAATTGCCCATGAGAAAAAACTCCAAGATATGCCTAAATTGGTCATGAGTTAAAAAGCAAAGAGTTTTACATTTCAATAGGGAATAGAAAGTAAAATATGGGAAAGGGAATGAAGATGATAAAGCAAGGAAAAACAAACAAATACTTTAGGCCATTTTCCAAGGATATTGCCATGAAAATAAATATGCACATTTACCAAACTAAAGCACAATTCCAAAAAGAACCGTATGTCAAAAGTTTTAATTTGAATACATTGACATTTGAGCCAGACAAACCTTATAGCCTGCTGAAGTTTAACATGCTCTGGGACGTTGGTGACTTGCTTGTTGTTTAAAGTATTGTTTAAACCTCCTGCTTTGGGCTGGATATGTCAACGTGTAGTTCATACATGCATAATCTACGAATGACTGTTTTACAAAGTCCCTAGTTGGGAATCGACCGTTTGTCAGGAAGATGTGCCGCAGCATTTACCCGACATCTTCCCCCACGTGTGCCAGCCTCCTTAGTTCTAGCCAATGAGCTTCAACCCATCGCCATTTGAGTGACAGCTTTCAAGAAGCACACACAGCAGAGCAAGAGAGACAGCAATCACATAGTTCGCATATCTACACATATGTGATGTAGTAAGCAATTAAATCCACTAAGAAAATATTTTTGCATCTTTGTAGACAGACTTACATATGTCACAAGCATTAAATACATAGTGCATTACACATACAGACACACAGCTGGTCACAAGCATTAAATACATAGTGCATTACACATACAGACACACAGCTGGTCACAAGCATTAAATACATAGTGCATTACACATACAGACACACAGCACGTCACAAGCATTAAATACATAGTGCATTACACATACAGACACACAGCACGTCACAAGCATTAAATACATAGTGCATTACACATACAGACACACAGCACGTCACAAGCATTAAATACATAGTGCATTACACATACAGACACACAGCACGTCACAAGCATTAAATACATAGTGCATTACACATACAGACACACAGCACGTCACAAGCATTAAATACATAGTGCATTACACATACAGACACACAGCACGTCACAAGCATTAAATACATAGTGCATTACACATACAGACACACAGCACGTCACAAGCATTAAATACATAGTGCATTACACATACAGACACACAGCACGTCACAAGCATTAAATACATAGTGCATTACACATACAGACACACAGCTGGTCACAAGCATTAAATACATAGTGCATTACACATACAGACACACAGCACGTCACAAGCATTAAATACATAGTGCATTACACATACAGACACACAGCACGTCACAAGCATTAAATACATAGTGCATTACACATACAGACACACAGCACGTCACAAGCATTAAATACATAGTGCATTACACATACAGACACAGCTGGTCACAAGCATTAAATACATAGTGCATTACACATACAGACACAGCTGGTCACAAGCATTAAATACATAGTGCATTACACATACAGACACACAGCACGTCACAAGCATTAAATACATAGTGCATTACACATACAGACACACAGCACGTCACAAGCATTAAATACATAGTGCATTACACATACAGACACAGCTGGTCACAAGCATTAAATACATAGTGCATTACACATACAGACACACAGCACGTCACAAGCATTAAATACATAGTGCATTACACATACAGACACACAGCACGTCACAAGCATTAAATACATAGTGCATTACACATACAGACACAGCTGGTCACAAGCATTAAATACATAGTGCATTACACATACAGACACACAGCACGTCACAAGCATTAAATACATAGTGCATTACACATGCACACATACTCATTAATGGCCAAACTCAATATCTTTGAATTGATTATGCCCCGATACTCAAACACATTAGTGTGTGTCGTCATTGAGGGTTCAGAGTTAGCATGAATGCACCACAACTCACAGTTACCTCTGTTCTATATCTATCTATCTATCTATCTATCTATCTATCTATAGGCTAGATAACTATTTATTTGTTTCTGTGTCATACATCTACCATAAATTTACGAGTCAATGAGATGAATCTCTGTTGCTTCACAGCTCCACCTCATCTTCTCCCTGTGAAGTACACTGGTTAAGGACAAAAAGGACCAGACACACTAACCGAGGCTCAATTTGACCGTACATCATTTGACCACACATGGTGGACCGTACATAGTGGACCGTATAGGATTGTGAGGACCGGGGGTTCAACCCGAGTGAACCGTGGTCCAGTGAACCGTGGTCCCGCCCTATGGGGAAGACTGGTAAGAGCACAGTGGACCTCAACTCCCCGACAGAGGTCAAACAGGCAGTCCCATTCGAGGTCATGGAGATGGTGGCGCCCCCGGATGGCGAGGAGAAGGAGGAAGTACTCCCTGACAGGGGCTCCTGGAAGGGCAGGTTTGACTTCCTGTTGTCATGCGTGGGCTACGCCATCGGCCTGGGGAACGTCTGGAGGTTCCCTTACCTGTGTGGCAAGAATGGAGGAGGTAAGATAAAACTGTTCGGGGAGGGAGGCCATTTTGGGCCTGGAGAGCCAAAACGGCGTCTGGGAGAAATCATTGTTACAGGCTTTGAAATAGTGAGATTTCAAGGGGTGCCTGAAGAGGCAGGAGGAAAACTACACATTTCAAAATATCATCAGTATAAAGCACAACCTATTACAATTCATGGGAGTGCACTGTTTGATAAACTAACACATTGTACTAAAAATAATATTTGAAGAAACATGCTATTTAATATTGTGGGTGTCCAGTGTCTGCATTTGCATTAATGTGAACTATGGGACTTGCGTAAAATGACATGAAAATGAACAGGCATTGTAAAAAAAGTGAGCTTTCAATGAGTACATTTGGCTATCCATCTTATTTTGTTTTATGCAACCTGAGTGAGAGAAAATGTAAACATGTCATTATTACCATGATGATTATTTAATGACCGACCTTGATTTTTATTGATGAGGCTATTGTTAATAATGAAATTGCCATTAGGAAACATCTATATTTCATCACAATGTACTGTACACTGTGCTAGTATGCGGCATCATCTTTATGGACTATTGAGGTCACTTTCTGTGTTAGTGAGCGAATAATTACAAATACATTTTTCATGAGAACCAGATACATAACATCAACAGTGTTAGTGTTCACAGAAACGTTATTTTTTGTAAAAGTGACAGTGTTTTTCGAGGTAAAACATCCTTAAAGTGAAACGAATACCACCTTTCTATTAAGTTCCATTCGTTTTTGAAATGAGCACCTTTCCAGTATTGTACAATCAAATAAATCACAGAGTTGATATTTTCTATTTTTAACATGAATAACTTTGAGAAGTGAGCAAAGATTAGAGGCAAAAACATTAGATACTATACTTCTGACAGGTATTTAATCATTTACAGATCGATTTTACTGACGTCATGTATTCTTTTTTGCATTTTACACTTTGAGGAACTGATGTATTGCAGTGTTCCCCAAACTCAGTCCTCGGGACCCCAGGGGGCCCGTTTAGGTTTATGCCACCGTACTACACAACTGATTCAAATAATCAACGAATCATCCAACTTTAATTATTTGAATCAGCTGTGTAGTGCTAGGGCTAAAAACAAAACGTGCACGCTTGGGGTCCCGAGGACCGAGTTTGGGAAACACTGATGTAACGTATCGATACAGTATTGCACAGTCCCCTTGTTTTCATGCATAGTTCATTCTATTGATTTCTGTAGACCTCATATATTTCACTAGTTCCACCATACATCAGGGCTCAGGTCTATAGGTAAGCATCTGCATATGTTACTGTCTGTGTCCTACATCCAACTTCTCCTTTGGAGATCAATCAAGTGTTTTGAATTGAATTCAATATTGATAGGAATTTAACCCTTGCAGGAGTGTGCTTGTTTTGCACAGCAGCGTGTCCCTGTGTGGGGAGTTGACACTTGATATAGAAATTGTGAGTTGGGTTGTGTGCTCTGGATGATTTGTCAGCCAAGTTTACCATCAGAACTGAATGGGTCATGTCATCCCACTGGGCACACAGTGGTTGACTCAGCATAATTTCCACATCATTTCAATGAAATAACACCGAACCAACGTGGAATAGACGCTGAACACATAGGATAGACTGCTAGTTTGTTAATCACATGTGATGATGGCCAAATCACACACTTCTGAAATCACCTATTTGTAATGATGTGCACTGAGAGTCAGGAAGCAAGTTCAGGGAACGAGTGTTTTAATAAATAAACACACCATAATACTAAACACGAACAATGCACAGACATGAAACAGAAACATTGATGCCTGGGGAAGGAACCAAAAGGAGTGACATATATAGGGAAGGTAATCCGGGAGGTGATGGAGTCCAGGGGAGACTGACAATGCGCAGGTGCGCATAACGATGGTGACAGGTGCGCGTAACAATGGTGACAGGTGTGCGCCATAACGAGCAGCCTGGTGACCTAGAGGCCGGAGAGGGAGCACACGTGACACTATCCATAAATCCACTATCTAAAACTGATTGAATACTGGCCATTTAGTGTCTTAATCACATCCGAGTCTCAATCCTTCAACCTTCTCTCGAAGTGGGCACTTGCACAACCCTCATGGTAAAAAGTACAGGAGCCTGCCGAGGGGAGAACGTCTCATAATAATGGATGGAACAGAGCTAATGGAATGGAATCAAACACCTGGAAACCATGTGTTTGATGTATTTGATACCACTTCACTTATTCTGCTCCAGTCATTACCACAAGCCCGTTCTCCCCAATTAAGGTGCCACCAACCTTAAAAAAAAGCTGTCTCCAGCACAGGAGGTTGGTGGCACCTTGATTTGGGAGGGCGGGCTTATGGTAATAGCTGGAGTGGAATAGGTGGAATGGAATCAAATGCATCAAACAAATGGTGTTCTTTCGCACCTTCCTTGCCATTATTATGAGCCGTCCTCTCCTCAGCAGCCTCCTGTGGCTCCAGACAATGCTTACACCAATCCCATGCTTTTAAAATCCATGATAGTAAGTGTGCAAGTGCACAAGTTTGAGAAGGATTGGGAAATGGGATGCAGACCTAAGTAAAAGTGTAAACACAGATGAAAGAGGATTTCTTTGGTGTGAAACACACTTCCTGTTCTGACACACTGTGCCCTGGTCCTGTGACAGGGGCTTTCCTGATCCCGTACTTTCTCACCCTGGTGTTTGCTGGTATACCTCTGTTCCTGTTGGAGACGTCACTGGGCCAGTTCACCTCGGTGGGGGGGCTGGGGGTGTGGACCAAACTAATGCCTATGATGAAAGGTGAGATATGTGAAAATCCCACATCATATTGACAGATAGTCTAGGTAGGTGATTGATTGTTTGATTACATTAATTAGACAATTAAAGAATGCATATACATACAAATGCAACACATGAAAAATCTTTGAGGAGTCAAGCTCATTGTAGTTCATATAAAAATCCAACAGAATAGATATACACATATCACAAAGACAAATATTAGTTAGCTATAGCAGTTCCTAGTTAGTTAACTAATTGTTTATTAATACTGACCTCTATCTCTCCCTCCCCTACAGGCGTTGGTCTGGCCTCAGTGGTGCTCTCCTTCTGGCTCAACATCTACTACATTATCATCATCGCGTGGGCCCTCTACTACCTCTTCAACTCCTTCAGAGAGGTAGGTGACATCACCACACTACATTATCATCATCGCCTAGGCCCTCTACTACCTCTTCAACTCCTTCAGAGAGGTAGGTGACATCACTACACTACATTATCATCATCGCATGGGCCTTCTACTACCTCTTCAACTCCTTCAGAGAGGTAGGTGACATCACTACACTACATTATCATCATCGCGTGGGCCCTCTACTACCTCTTCAACTCCTTCAGAGAGGTAGGTGACATCACCACACTACATTATCATCATCGTGTGGGCCCTCCACTACCTCTTCAACTCCTTCAGAGAGGTAGGTGACATCACTACACTAGAAAGCAGTAGGCCAGTCGAATCAAATCAACATTTACTGGTCACATGCACACGGTACAGTGAAATGCTTGCTAACTCTCCTCAACAATGCAGGAAAACATCTGTCCCAGATCTGTTCCTGCTGTCTTGCCAACTTTATTTTTTATTTTTTTATTTCACCTTTATTTAACCAGGTAGGCCAGTTGAGAACAAGTTCTCATTTACAACTGCGACCTGGCCAAGATAAAGCAAAGCAGTGTGACAAAAACAACAACACAGAGTTGCACATAAACAAATGTACAGTCAATAACACAAAATAAAGAAAAATTGAACAATCTATGTACAGTGTGTGCAAATGTAGAAGAGTAGGGAGGTAGTCAATGAATAGGCCATAGAGGCAAAAATAATTACAATTGAGCATTAATACTGGAGTGATAGATGATGATGTGCAAGTAGAGATACTGGGGTGCAAAAGAGTAAGAGGGTAAGTAATAATATGGAGATGAGGTAGTTGGGTGTGCTATTTACAGATGGGCTGTGTACAGGTACAGTGATCGGTTAGCTGCTCAGACAGCTGATGCTTAAAGTTTGAGAGGGAGATATAAGACTCCAGCTTCAGAGATTTTTGCAATTCGTTCCAGTCATTTGCAGCAGAGAACTGGAAGGAAAGTCGGCCAAAGGAGGTGTTGGCTTTGGAGATGGCCAGTGAAATATACCTGCTGGAGCGTGTGCTATGGTGACCAGTGAGCTGAGATAAGGCGGGGCTTTACCTAGCATAGACTTATAGATGACCTGAAGCCAGTGGGTTTGGCAACGAATATATAGCAAGGGCCAGCCAACGAGAGCATACAGGTCGCAGTGGTGGGTAGTATATGGGGCTTCAGTGACAAAAAGAATGGCACTGTGATAGACTACATCCAATTTGCTGAGTAGAGTGTTGGAGGCTATTTTGTAAATGACATCGCCGAAGTCAAGGATCGGTAGGATTTACGAGGATCGGTAGGTTTACGAGGGTATGTTTGGCAGCATGAGCGAAGGAGGCTTTGTTGCGATATAGGAAGCCGATTCTAGATTTAATTTTGGATTGGAGATGCTTAATGTGAGTCTGGAAGGAGAGTTTACAGTCTAACCAGACACCTAGGTATTTATAGTTGCCCACATAATTCTAACGTCAACGGGCATTGACTCCTATGGTCATAGCCTGGTTCCATATCTGTTTGTGCCCAGTTGCCGACTCAGCAGAAAGCACAAACAAATCTGGAACCAGGCTATGGAATAAGCAGTCAATGTAATAGTTTATTTTCCTTCAAGGAGTATATTCTTTGCTGTGACTTCATAGCTTAACTATGTGACCTGACCAGAAATCAGTGTGGGTTGAATACGTTATAGACTATAATTAACAAATGCTCTAAGAAATACGCAGGCCTTAGTCAGACTTAGTCAATAGAGTTACTGAGTAGTTCACTTAATAGTGTTCACACTCCTGTTCACTGTGGCTGTTCATTTTGTTCCACACACAGACCTGAGACAGAGTTATTATATCTGTACAGACTGTCTCCATCACCACTCTTCTCACACCAGACAGGAGCACAAAGAGATGGGTCAGGGGTGTGCAGGGAGAGAGAGAGAGAGAGGCAGTTGGAGGTAGAGAGAGAAAGAGAGCTGGAGGTAGAAAGAGAGAGGGAGGGGGAGAGGGAGGGAGACCTGAGGGAGAGGGAGGGAGACAGGAGAGAGACCTGAGGGAGAGGGAGGGAGACAGGAGAGAGAGAGAAGACCACTGAAATGAAGCAGACAATCTGAGACACTAAGAGCTTTCCACTCAGAAGTGTTGAAGAAATACATATATGATGATGATGACCTGCGAACAGGAAATAAAATAAAATGGTTCTAAGCACAGAGTGTACCTGAGACTCCATTACGGGTTATTTCATCTCGGTTAACTGAGATGCCATTTGGTCCGTCAACGGGAGATTGGTGTTTTTAGTGGTTTGTAGTTTTTTACATATAGCTTACAGTAACATAAATGAATGAAAATGCTATTATGTTCTTTGACCCTACCCAAGACCTTCATAAATATAACCAAAGGCTTGATTGAAGCAATAGTGCAGCAATTAGATACAAGGTGGAAAGACCTTTAGTTTCTACATGACAATGAAAACCCTGCATCCATTGACTTCAATTCAAGTGACTCTATTTTCTTGTGAGGGAGCTTCTTGTGTGGAATGGTTCCTATGACAAACAAAAAGCACATACACATAAATACAAGCAGGCAGTAGAGGACAGGACAACGGTGACACGAGTTGCTCACTCCATCAAAAAACATCATAGATTCCTACCATAATTGCTTCCTGTACCAGCCAGGTCTGAGCCTGGGGAGGAGGCTACTAGCATACATCATTGATTACTACCCTACTGTATGAGTTAAATAGCTCTCTGCTCTCCACTGTTCTCTATTATGCAATGAGCAATGCTAATGCATGTTGGTGCTAAAGTTATGTCTGTCTGTCTGTCTTTCTGTTCCCACCCTCAACTCCTTGTTCTCGTCTCTTTTTGTCTTCCTCTTTGTCTCTTTGGATGATTTCTTTCTCCCCCTCTCTCTCTCCATCTCCATCTCTCTCCATCCATCTCTGTCTCTCCATCTCCATCTCTCTCCATCCATATCTGTCTCTCCATCTCCATCTCTCTCCATCCATCTCTGTCTCTCCATCTCCATCTCTCTCCATCCATCTCTGTCTCTCCATCTCCATCTCTCTCCATCCATCTCTGTCTCTCCATCTCCATCTCTCTCCATCCATCTCTGTCTCTCCATCTCCATCTCTCTCCATCCATCTCTGTCTCTCCATCTCCATCTCTCTCCATCCATCCATCTCTCTCTCCATCTCCATCTCTCTCCATCCATCTCTGTCTCTCCATCTCCATCTCTCTCCATCCATCTCTGTCTCTCCATCTCCATCTCTCTCCATCCATCTCTGTCTCTCCATCTCCATCTCTCCATCCATCTCTGTCTCTCCATCTCCATCTCTCTCCATCCATCTCTGTCTCTCCATCCATCTCTGTCTCTCCATCTCCATCTCTCTCCATCCATCTCTGTCTCTCCATCTCCATCTCCATCTCTCTCCATCCATCTCTGTCTCTCCATCTCCATCTCTCTCCATCCATCTCTGTCTCTCCATCTCCATCTCTCCATCTCTCTCCATCCATCTCCATCTCTCTCCATCCATCTCTGTCTCTATCTCTCTCTAGGATTTGCCGTGGGAGGGTTGTGATAACCCGTGGAACACAGAGAAGTGTTTCTCCAACTACAGTTTGACAGACACTACCAACCTCACCAGTGCCGTCACTGAGTTCTGGGAGTACGTCAAATCATTTATTTTAACACTTGAATTGTGGGGTTTCTGATGGTTTTTCATTTTACATCTAGCCTACATTAACATCAATGAATGAAAACGCTATTATGTTCTTTGAACAAAAACATTCATATACTAATGACCTTCATAAATAAAACCAAAGGCTTGTTTTCCCGATACATACATGCCATGTATTTATTAGACTGTTAGAATGTTGATGTCCAAAAGACACATCACTGGCTGGAAGTGGGGTCCCTGGAGGCCAGGCATTTCTAGTGCTTCTATCATTTTTCACTGAGTCATGTGAAAAGCATGGTGTCAAAGGTGGACAACGTGTGTGTGGGTGACCTGAGAGGGTTCATAACTGTTTGTTTGTGAGAATGTCCTGTCTGTCTGTATGGTGAAGTGATGTGTGTGTATAACATGTCCGAAAGTATGTATGCCTGTGTGATCCAGGTGTGTGTGACTGCACTGATCGGTGTGTGTGTGACTGCACTGACCGGTATGTGTGTGACTGCACTGACCGGTATGTGTGTGTGTGTCTGCCAGGCGGAACATGCACCAGCTGTCCAGTGGTCTGGAGGAGCCTGGTGAGGTGCGCTGGCCCCTGGCTGGAACTCTGGCTCTGTCCTGGATCCTGGTCTACTTCTCTATCTGGAAAGGAGTGGAGTGGACAGGGAAGGTCAGCCCTGCTCTTATTATTATGCTCTCTCTTTGTGCCTTCTCTCTTTCTTTTCATGTCTCTTCCTCTCTCTCTTTTTGCCTTCTCTCTTTCTTTTCATGTCTCTTTCTCTCTCTCTTTTTGCATTCTCTCTTTTTCTGTCTTGGTGCTTTCGTCTCCGTCTCTCTCTTTCTGTCTCCTGATGTCTGGGTGTCTCTCTCTCTGCCACTCCATATGACACATCTCCATCTCTCTCTTTCTGTCTCCTGATGTCTGGGTGTCTCTCTCTCTGCCACTCCATATGACACATCTCCATCTCTCTCTCTCTCTCTTTGGCACATCTCTCTCTCTCTCTCTCTGGCACATCTTTCTCTCTCTCTCTCTCTTGCAAAAGGTATTTAATGAAAAAACTGTCGTCACTTGTAAGACACATCAACCACAATACAATTGATAGAATGTCTAAATCCATTTCAGCAAGATCATATACAATAGTTCAATCCGGAAACATGCATCAGATCACAGCCTCCTTCCATAACGGTAACCTGGCAAAAAAAATAACTTAACAACTTTGTCGAGTTAGGGGGTGTTAAATTAACGCTCACTTTTTAAGAAAATAAATGTATGAGCAAGGAACACATCTTCGCATTCTGCTCCGAGGGTAATTGGAATTTAATGTGAACTGCACAAAGCAGAAAATTAACTCCCCCAAGGCCCTGGCCTTGATGGAATTTACCAATTAAACACAATCATTATTTGACAAAGTGCAAAGCACGTTCACAGATCTCTGTCAGGAGAGGCAGGCGAGGCAGGCGAGCAGGAAGTAGAATGTTTCAGTCCCGAGTGGGGAATGTTTCAGTCTGCTCATGTACCATTGAGGCTGGAAGTTCACCTTCATCTGGGATTTTTAGTTAGTCAACTACCCACCTTTTCACTCCTCACCAATACACCATGTCTGTTATTCATGTGGTCTATTTCTCTGTCCCCTATCTGTCATTCAGGTGGTCTATTTCTCTGTCCCCTATCTGTTATTCATGTGGTCTATTTCTCTGTCTCCTATCTGTTATTCAGGTGGTCTATTTCTCTGTCCCCTATCTGTTATTCATGTGGTCTATTTCTCTGTCCCCTATCTGTTATTCAGGTGGTCTATTTCTCTGTCCCCTATCTGTTATTCAGGTGGTCTATTTCTCTGTCTCCTATCTGTTATTCAGGTGGTCTATTTCTCTGTCTCCTATCTGTTATTCAGGTGGTCTATTTCTCTGTCTCCTATCTGTTATTCAGGTGGTCTATTTCTCTGTCTCCTATCTGTCATTCAGGTGGTCTATTTCTCTGTCCCATATCTGTTATTCATGTGGTCTATTTCTCTGTCCCCTATCTGTTATTCAGGTGGTCTATTTCTCTGTCCCCTATCTGTTATTCATGGTGGTCCCTCTATTTCTCTGTCTCCTATCTGTTATTCATGTGGTCTATTTCTCTGTCTCCTATCTGTTATTCATGTGGTCTATTTCTCTGTCCCCTATCTGTTATTCAGGTGGTCTATTTCTCTGTCCCATATCTGTTATTCATGTGGTCTATTTCTCTGTCCCCTATCTGTTATTCAGGTGGTCTATTTCTCTGTCTCCTATCTGTTATTCAGGTGGTCTATTTCTCTGTCCCCTATCTGTTATTCATGTGGTCTATTTCTCTGTCTCCTATCTGTTATTCAGGTGGTCTATTTCTCTGTCCCCTATCTGTTATTCATGTGGTCTATTTCTCTGTCTCCTATCTGTTATTCAGGTGGTCTATTTCTCTGTCCCCTATCTGTTATTCATGTGGTCTATTTCTCTGTCTCCTATCTGTTATTCAGGTGGTCTATTTCTCTGTCCCATATCTGTTATTCAGGTGGTCTATTTCTCTGTCTCCTATCTGTTATTCAGGTGGTCTATTTCTCTGTCCCCTATCTGTTATTCAGGTGGTCTATTTCTCTGTCCCCTATCTGTTATTCATGTGGTGTATTTCTATTTCTCTGTCTCCTATCTGTTATTCAGGTGGTCTATTTCTCTGTCCCCTATCTGTTATTCAGGTGGTCTATTTCTCTGTCTCCTATCTGTTATTCAGGTGGTCTATTTCTCTGTCCCCTATCTGTTATTCATGTGGTCTATTTCTCTGTCTCCTATCTGTTATTCAGGTGGTCTATTTCTCTGTCCCCTATCTGTTATTCAGGTGGTCTATTTCTCTGTCTCCTATCTGTTATTCATGTGGTCTATTTCTCTGTCTCCTATCTGTTATTCATGTGGTCTATTTCTCTGTCTCCTATCTGTTATTCAGGTGGTCTATTTCTCTGTCCCCTATCTGTTATTCATGTGGTCTATTTCTCTGTCCCCTGTTATTCAGGTGGTTATTTCTGTTATTCAGGTGGTCTATTTCTCTGTCCCTATCTGTTATTCAGGTGGTCTATTTCTCTGTCTCCTATCTGTTATTCAGGTGGTCTATTTCTCTGTCCCCTATCTGTTATTCATGTGGTCTATTTCTCTGTCCCCTATCTGTTATTCAGGTGGTCTATTTCTCTGTCTCCTATCTGTTATTCAGGTGGTCTATTTCTCTGTCTCCTATCTGTTATTCATGGTGGTCTATTTCTCTGTCTCCTATCTGTTATTCAGGTGGTCTATTTCTCTGTCTCCTATCTGTTATTCATGTGTCTATTTCTCTGTCCATGTGGTCTATTTCTCTGTCCCATCTGTTATTCATGTGGTCTATTTCTCTGTCCCCTATCTGTTATTCAGGTGGTCTATTTCTCTGTCCCTTCTGTTATTCAGGTGGTCTATTTCTCTGTCTCCTATCTGTTATTCATGTGGTCTATTTCTCTGTCTCCTATCTGTTATTCATGTGGTCTATTTCTCTGTCTCCTATCTGTTATTCAGGTGGTCTATTTCTCTGTCTCCTATCTGTTATTCATGTGGTCTATTTCTCTGTCCCCTATCTGTTATTCAGGTGGTCTATTTCTCTGTCTCCTATCTGTTATTCAGGTGGTCTATTTCTCTGTCCCCTATCTGTTATTCAGGTGGTCCCCTATCTGTCTATTTCTCTGTCTCCTATCTGTTATTCAGGTGGTCTATTTCTCTGTCCCCTATCTGTTATTCATGTGGTCTATTTCTCTGTCTCCTATCTGTTATTCAGGTGGTCTATTTCTCTGTCTCCTATCTGTTATCATGTGGTGTATTTCTCTGTCCCCTATCTGTTATTCAGGTGGTCTATTTCTCTGTCCCCTATCTGTTATTCAGGTGGTCTATTTCTCTGTCTCCTATCTGTTATTCATCTGTTATTCATGTGGTCTATTTCTCTGTCTCCTATCTGTTATTCAGGTGGTCTATTTCTCTGTCTCCTATCTGTTATTCAGGTGGTCTATTTCTCTGTCTCCTATCTGTTATTCATGTGGTCTATTTCTCTGTCTCCTATCTGTTATTCAGGTGGTCTATTTCTCTGTCCCCTATCTGTTATTCATGTGGTCTATTTCTCTGTCTCCTATCTGTTATTCATGTGGTCTATTTCTCTGTCCCCTATCTGTTATTCATGTGGTCTATTTCTCTGTCTCCTATCTGTTATTCATGTGGTCTATTTCTCTGTCCCCTATCTGTTATTCAGGTGGTCTATTTCTCTGTCTCCTATCTGTTATTCAGGTGGTCTATTTCTCTGTCCCCTATCTGTTATTCAGGTGGTCTATTTCTCTGTCTCCTATCTGTTATTCAGGTGGTCTATTTCTCTGTCTCCTATCTGTTATTCAGGTGGTCTATTTCTCTGTCTCCTATCTGTTATTCAGGTGGTCTCTTTCTTCAGGTGGTCCTGTCCCCTATCTGTTATTCATGTGGTCTATTTCTCTGTCCCCTATCTTCATGCTGTTCATCCTGTTTTTTCGTGGTGTCTCTCTCCCTGTTATTCATGGGTCTATTTCCAAGGAGGGCATCCTTTTATCTGTTACATCACCCCCGACTTCAACAAACTTTTCTCTGTCCCAAGTCTGAGGTACGGTGGCCTCTAAGAGTCACACACTCACAGACCATATGCCTATGCACACACTGAAATGTCAACAGGAAAAATAAGATATGTTTTTATGTCTTGAAAACTATTCTTAAAAAATGTGTTTGTGTTTGTCTGACTACTCTCCCAGGTGTGGCTGGACGCTGCCACTCAGATCTTCTTCTCCTATGGACTGGGTCTGGGTTCGCTCATCTGCCTTGGGAAGCTACAACTCCTTCAACAACGATGTGTACAGGTAAACAACCCCCACAGCCTCTCCTTTATGCCTTATGCCCCTGTTAGTGACCCACTGGTTTCAATCTTGGGTCTCATGTGTGCATGAAGAATGAGCTGAAGCCTGGGCATTTTCTCAGGGAGCTAACGCACATCTTCAGGTAAGGCTAATCAAACCACCTCTGTTACATGTTAAAAACTTAGATGATGGAACCATTCTATTTGCTTTGATTCTATACTTCTATATGTTCCACTCCCTCTTTCCTCTATTTACTTTGATTCTATACTTCTGGGTTCCACTCCCTCATTCCTCTATTTACTTTGATTCTATACTTCTGGGTTCCACTCCTCTTTCCATTTCCTCCTATATTTACTTTGATTCTATACTTCTGGGTTCCACTCTCTCTTTGCTCTATTTACTTTGATTCTATACTTCTGGGATCTACTCCCTCTTTCCTCTATTTACTTTGATTCTATACTTCTGGGTTCCACTCCCTCTTTCCTCTATTTACTTTGATTCTATACTTCTGGGTTCCACTCCCTCTTTCCTCTATGGACTTTGATTCTATACTTCTGGGTTCCACAGCCTCTCCTTTATGCTTTCCTCTATTTCTCTTTGATTCTGATACTTCTGGGTTCCACTTCTGTTACATCTTTCCTCTATTTACTTTGATTCTATACTTCTGGGTTCCACTCCCTCTTTCCTCTATTTACTTTGATTCTATACTTCTGGGTTCCACTATCCCTCTTTCCTCTATTTACTTTGATTCTGTACTTCTGGGTTCCACTCCCTCTTTCCTCTATTTACTTTGATTCTATACTTCTGGGTTCCACTCCCTCTTTCCTCTATTTACTTTGATTCTATACTTCTGGGTTCCACTCCCTCTTTCCTCTATTTACTTTGATTCTATACTTCTGGGTTCCACTCCCTCTTTCCTCTATTTACTTTGATTCTATACTTCTGGGTTCCACTCCCTCTTTCCTCTATTTACTTTGATTCTATACTTCTGGGTTCCACTCTCTCTTTCCTCTATTTACTTTGATTCTATACTTCTGGGTTCCACTCCCTCTTTCCTCTATTTACTTTGATTCTATACTTCTGGGTTCCACTCCCTCTTTCCTCTATTTACTTTGATTCTATACTTCTGGGTTCCACTCCCTCTTTCCTCTATTTACTTTGATTCTATACTTCTGGGTTCCACTCCCTCTTTCCTCTATTTACTTTGTTTCTATACTTCTGGGTTCCACTCCCTCTTTCCTCTATTTCCTTTGATTCTATACTTCTGGATTCCACTCCCTCTTTCCTCTATTTACTTTAATTTGTTCTCTCCTTTTCGTGTTCCTTTCTTCCGTGGTGTTCCATTATAGTGTCCAAACATGGGTTGTGTTTTCTTCTCCTGTCAGGGACTCCCTCATCGTGTGCTGTATAAACTCCTTCACCAGCATGTTTGCGGGCTTCGTCATCTTCTCCATTGTGGGCTTCATGTCGTACATCACCAAGAAGCCTGTCCAGGAACTAGCTGCCTCCGGTACAGTGCAGTTAGCTCACCCTCCTGCAGCATTCACTGTTGCTGACGTCGAAGTCAGCTGTTCCTGATTAACACTACAGAGTCAAACCGAGCTGTACTGACCTGGTCTAAATACGCATCCACTATAGTTTCTGAAACAGTGCTGGAAAGGACAATGTCTAAATAAAATATAGAGTATGTTCAGACTCTTTAGCAGGGGAGTCAAACTCATTCCATGGAGGACTAGTGTCTGTGGGTTTCTGGTTTTTCGTTTCAATTAAGACCTAGACAACCAAGTGAGGGGAGGTCATTACTAATTAGTGACATTAATTCATCAATTAAGTACAAGGGAGGAGGGAAAACCCGCAGACACTCAGCCCTCCGTGGAATGAGTTTGACACATGTACTATAGTGTCACTGGTTATCTTCTTCTTGATACAGTAAAAGTAATGAATTGATTAATGCCACTGATTGGCCACAGACTCCACTCAACTTGTGCCTGAGGGTCTGAATTAGTCCCTGATTAGAGGGGAAGAATTAAAATCAGCAGCACTTCTTCTGACATAAGATTAAAGGGGTAATAGTGCTCCTAATCAACTCATCAATTGAAAAATGAAGCCAAGTAAATGATTGGTTTCTTAGATACATGTAAGATACAATACACGAAGTAAGTCAAACCTACGCTTGTTATTCAACAGAAGAGATTTCATATGGTACAATTATTATCATGGTGTGCATTACTGTGTCATAGTGTGCAGCGAAGTGTGATTATGCAATGTGGGCTGAGGCTCAATGATGTGGTTTGGTGTCTAACTCATGGCCCAGATTTAGCTCACTGTGTTTGGTGTGGTGTCTAACTCAAGATTTAGCTCACTGTGTGGTGGCCCAGATTTAGCTCACTGTGTTTGGTGTGGTGTCTAACTCAAGGCCCAGATTTAGCTCACTGTGTTTGGTGTGGTGTCTAACTCAAGGCCCAGGCTTGGCGTTCTTGGCCTACCCCCAGGCCGTGACTCAGCTGCCTATGTCCTCCCTGTGGGCCATCCTGTTCTTCTCCATGCTGATGATGCTGGGGCTAGACAGCCAGGTGAGGATCCCACCTAGAGTCACCTGACACCCAGATAACTAGGAAGGGAGGAGAGGTGTTAGTGGTGAGAACCAGACAGGCAACAGACAAGCCAACGTTACAATTCATTACAGCAGAACAAAGAGAATAACAGAACGGCAGGTAGATAAGTTACAAGTGGCTTGTTGCTACTGAGTAGACATTACATTGAATTACCACTGTTATTTTCATTTTCAACAGAAGCGTCCAGGTGGCCCTGCAGAAGTTGGTAGCCTGTTAGAGTTCTCTGGTGCAAGACCTGAGTGAGCCAATGTGTGTGTGTGTTAACCTGTGTGCTCTGCCTGTAGTTCTGTACTGTGGAGGGCTTCGTCACAGCTCTGATGGATGAGTTCCCCATGGTGCTGAGGAAGAGGAAGAAGGTCTTTATCCTCGGCGTCTGTCTAATCTCCTTCCTCATTGGCTTCTCCAACATTACACAGGTAACAGTGTGTGTGTGTGTGTGTGTGTGTGTGTGTGTGTGTGTGTGTGTGTGTGTGTGTGTGTGTGTGTGTGTGTGTGTTTAGCCTTTTAACAACCCTCTATGGCTGCTTCCCCAGGGTGGTCTGTATGTCTTCAAGCTGTTTGATTACTACTCTGCCAGCGGGATGTGCCTCCTCTTCCTCGTCTTCTTCGAAACCGTCTCGATTTCCTGGTTCTATGGTAGGACATAGTAAGCTTCTGTACCATCAGGAAAATATAGGATCTATCATTGTTGTTTTCTACAAGCATACATCCTGTTTAAACATGTACAGTTAATACTAGTCTCTTTACATACACAAGAAAACCAGCAGGATCAACCATTAAAATCACATAAAATAAGTATGTAAAAGTACCCTAAACATGAGAACAGACTGACCATGGAGAACACTAAACATGATGACAGACTGACCATGGAGAACACTAAACATGATGACAGACTAACCATAGAGAACACTAAACATGATGACAGACAGACTGACCATGGAGAACACTAAACATGATGACAGACTGACCATGGAGAACACTAAACATGATGACAGACTGACCATGGAGAACACTAAACATGATGACAGACTGACCATGGAGAACACTAAACATGATGACAGACTGACCATAGAGAACACTAAACATGAGAGACTGACCATGGAGAACACTAAACATGAGAACAGACTGACAGACTGACAGACTGATGGAGAACACTAAACATGATGACAGACTGACCATGAGAGAACACTAAACATGATGACAGACTGACCATGGAGAACACTAAACATGATGACAGACTGACCATGGAGAACAGACTAAACATGAGAACAGAGAACAGACTGACCATGACACTAAACATGAGAACAGACTGACCATGGAGAACACTAAACATGATGACAGACTAAACATGGCCATGGAGAACACTAAACATGAGAACAGACTGACCATGGAGAACACTAAACATGATGACAGACTGACCATGGAGAACACTAAACATGAACAGACTGACATGGAGAACACTAAACATAAGAACAGAATGGAGAACAGAGAACAGACTGACCATGGAGAACACTAAACATAAACAGACTGACCATGAAACACTAAACATGAGACAGACTGACTATGGAGAACACTAAACATGAACCATGAGAACACTAAACATGACAGACTGACCATGGAGAACACTAAACATGATGACAGACTGACCATGGAGAACACTAAACATGAGAGAACCATGGAGAACACTAAACATGATGAACAGACTGACCATGGAGAACACTAAACAGACTGACCATGAAACACTAAACATGAGAACAGACTGACCATGGAGAACACTAAACATGATGACAGACTGACCATGAGAACACTAAACATGAACAGACTGACCATGGAGAACACTAAACATGATGACAGACTGACCATGGAGAACACTAAACATGATGAACAGACTGACCATGGAGAACACTAAACATGATGACAGACTGACCATGAGAACACTAAACATGAGAACAGACTGACCATGGAGAACACTAAACATGAGAACACTAAACATGAGAACAGACTGACCATGGAGAACACTAAACATGATGAACAGACTGACCATGGAGAACACTAAACATAAACAGACTGACCATGAGATCACTAAACATAAGACAGACTGACCATGGAGAACACTAAACATGATGACAGACTGACCATGAGAACACTAAACATGATGACAGACTGATGGAGAACACTAAACAGAGAACAGACTGACCATAGAGAATACTAAACATAAGAACAGACTGACCATGGAGATCACTAAACATAAGAACAGACTTTGTCGAAATGGGTAGACCAAGGCGCTAAACGTAGAGTTCCACATATTTTAAGAAACCTGACCATGGAAACTCACCACACAAAACATGATAAGACTGACCATGGAGAACACAAACATGATGACAGTGACCATAGCACTAAACATAAGAACAGACTGACCATGGAGGCAACTAAACATGATGACAGACTGACCACAAAACATGAGAACAGACTGCCCATGGCACCATGAAACATGATCCATGGAGAACACTAAACATAATCACCATAGAGAACACTAAACATAACAGACTGACCATAGAGAACACTAAACATGATGACAGACTGACCATGGAGAACACTAAACATGATGACCATGGAGATCACTAAACATGATGACAGACTGACCATGGACATAAACAGACAAATCACCATAAGAACACGTTTGTAGGGTAGACAAGGCGCATAAAACATAGAGAAAACTAAACAGCTAACAGCGCTTTCTATGGTCCCACAAATGAGGAAATGGCTGCCTAAATATGATCCCCAATCACAAACATAACAGCTGACCATGGGAACCAGAACACTAAACATGATGACAGACTGACCATAAGAATAAACACAAACCATGATGACACTATACATTTGACAGACTGACCATGAAATAAACCATGATGACATATGGAATCATGTAGTAACCAAAAAAGTGTTAAACAAATCAAAACGTTATTTTAGATTTCAGATTCTTCAAAGTAGCCACCCTTTGTCTTTGTCAGGATTTGGCCAGGGTTGTTCTGGGTTTTGGTCACTAGATGCCCCCATTGTGCTTTTTGACCTTATGTTTTTTCCCTTGTTCCCCATTATTATTTGCACCTGTACCTCGTTTCCCCTGATTGTATTTAAACCCTTAGTTTCCCTCAGTTCTGTGCTCTGTGTTTGTATGTTAGCACCCAGCCCTAGTGTTCTGTGTTTTCTTGTCGATTCCGGTGGATGCTCTTGTGGAATTCTGTTTTTGTTTTTGAGTGTCTCTTGAGGCTTTTTTGTGCTATTCCTACCACCTTTTGGATTTGCCATTTTTGTATTTAAGGACTTCTCCTTTTTACTTTATTAAATACACCGTCTTAAGTACTGCTGTGTCTGCCTCATCTTCTGGGTTCTGCTGACTATTCGTGGCTCAGTTGGTTAAGTGACTGTTTCTCACTCCGGAGACCCAGGTTCGTAACCGGGTCCTGACAGTCTTGATGACAGCTTTGCACACTCTTGGCATTCTCTCAACCAGCTTCACCTGGAATGCTTTTCCAATATTCTTCCAAGTTCCCACATATGCTGAGCACTTGTTGACTGCATTTCCTTTACTCTGCGGTCCAACTCATCCCAAACCATCTCAATTGGGTTGAGGTCAGGTGATTGTGGAGGCCAGGCCATCTGATGAGGCACTCTGGCACTCTCCTTCTTGGTCAAATAGCCCTTACACAGCCTGGAGGTGTGTTTTGGGTCATTGTCCTGTTGAAAATCTAATGATAGTCCCACTAAGCGTAAACAGGATGGGATGGCGTATTGCTGCAGAATGCTGTGGTAGCCATGCTGGTTAGGTGTGCCGTGAATTCAAAATAAATCACAGACAGTGTCACCAGCAAAGCACCACCACACCTCCTCCTTCATGCTTCAGGGTGAGAACCACACATGCGGAGATCATACGTTCATCAACTCTGCGTCTCACAAAGACATGGCGGTTGGAACCAAAAATCTCAAATTTGGACTTATTAGGCGAAAGGACAGATTTCCACCGGTCTAATGCCCATTGCTCGTGTCTCTTGGCCCAAGCAAGTCTCTTCTTATTATTGTTGCCCTTTAGTAGTGGTTTCTTTGCAGCAATTCAACCATGAAGGCCTACTTCACATAGTCTCCTCTGAACAGTTGATGTTGAGCTGTGTCTGTTACTTGAACTCTGTGAAAGATTTATTTGGGCTGCAATCTGAGGTGCAGTTAACTCTAACGAAGTTATGCTCTGAAGCTGAGGTAACTCTGGGTCTTCCTTTCCTGTGGCGGTCCTCATGAGAGCCAGTTTCATCATAGCGCTTGAGGCTTTTTGTGACTGCACTTGAAGAAACTTTCAATGTTCTTGATATTTTCCGGATTGACTGACCTTCATGTCTTAAAGCAACAATGGGCTGTCGTTTCTCTTTACTTATTTGAGCTGTTCTTGCCATAATATGGACTTGGTCTTTTACCGAATAGGGCTATCTTCTGTATCCCACCCCTACCTTGTCACAACACAACTGATTTGCTCAAACGCATTAAGAAGGAAAGAAATTCCATAAATGTACTTGTAACAAGCATACCTGTAATTGAAGCTGGTTGAGAGAATCATCAAGGCAGCTTTGCACACTACTTTATATTTGAGATTCTACTTAAAAAATCTTAAATATAAAATATATTTTGATTTAACACTTTTTTGGTTACTACATGTGTTATTTCATAGTTTGTCTTCACTATTATTCTACAATGTAGAAAATAGTAAAAATAAAGACACTGACTTGTGTCCAAACCTTTGACTGGTACTGTATATATATATATATATATATATATATATATTGTACATACACCTTAGCCAAATACATTTAAACTCAGTTTTTCACAATTCCTGACATTTAATCCGATGTAAAAATTCCCTGTCATAGGTCAGTTAGGATCACCACTTTATTTTAAGAATGCGAATTGTCAGAATAATAGTAGAGTAAATGATTTATTTAATGGCTTTTATTTCTTTCATCACATTCCCAGTGGGTCAGAAGTTTACATTCACTTAATTAGTGTTTGGTAGCACTGCCTTAAAATTGTTTAACTTGGGTCAAATGTTTCAGGTAGCCTTCCACAAGCTTCCCACAATAAGTTGGGTGAATTTTGACCCATTCCTCCTGACATAGCTAGTATAACTGAGTCAGGTTTGTAGGCCTCCTTGCTCGCACATGCTTTTTCAGTTCTGCCCACACATTTTCTATGGGATTGAGGTCAGGGTTTTGTGATAGCCACTCCAATACCTTGACTTTGTTGTCCTTAAGCCATTTTTCGTCGCAACTTTGGAAGTATGCTTGGGGTCATTGTCTATTTGGAAGACCCATTTTTGACCAAGCTTTAACTTCAATATATCCACATAATTGTCCCCGTCATGATGCCATCTATTTTGTGAAGTGCACCAGTCCCTCCTGCAGCAAAGCACCCCCACAACATGCTGCCTCCCCCGTGCTTCATGGTTGGGATGGTGTTCTTCGGCTTGCAAGCCTCCCCCTTTTTCCTCCAAACATAACAATGGTCATTATGGCCAAACAGTTCTGTTTTTGTTTCATCAGACCAGAGGACATTTCTCCAAAAAGTACGATCTTTGTCCCCATGTGCAGTTGAAACCGTAGTCTGGACTTTTATGGCGGTTTTGGAGAAGTGGCTTCTTCCTTGCTGAGTGGCCTTTCAGGTTATGTCGATATAGGACTTGTTTGTTCTGGGATTGATTTGCACATTTTGCACCAAAGTATGTTCATCTCTAGGAGACAGAACGCGTCTCCTTCCTGACCGGTACGACGGCTGTGCGATCCCATGGTGTTTATACTTGCATACTATTGTTTGTACAGATGAACGTGGTACCTTCAGGTGTTTGGAAATTGCTCCCAAAGAGGTCTTGGGTGATTTCTTTTAATTTTCCCATGATGTCAAGCAAAGAGGCACTGAGTTTGAAGGTCGACCTTGAAATACTTCCACAGGTACACCCCTAATTTACTCAAATGATGTCAATTAGCCTATCAGAAGCTTCTATAGCTATGACATCATTTTCTGGAATTTTCCAAGCTTTTTAAAGGCACAGTCAACTTAGTGTATGTAAACTTCTGACCCACTGGAATTGTGATACAGTGAAATAATCTGTCTGTAAACAATTGTTGGAAATATTACGTGTGCCATGCACAAGTAGATGTCTTAACCAACTTGCCAAAACTATAGTTTGTTTTAACAAGACATTTGTGGAGTGGTTGAAAAACGGGTTTTAATGACTCCAACCTAAGTGTAAACTTCCGACTTCAACTGTACATCTTTAAAAAATATATTTTCCTTTATTATTTTCCACTAACCCGGTCATGCCAAAGTTGACAAAGTCTCTTGATGAGGGAGTTGGGGCCCATGAGAATGATCTCAGTATTGTTGTAATTTACTTTTAAAAGGTTATTGCTCATCCAAGTTTTCACTTCACTGAGTAAGCTGGCTGCCTAGCTAACTCAAAAGCATATAGCCTACAGATAACATTTAGGCTGTCTTGACATATAACCTATAAATCGTCACCTGTGTAGTTTGTTCAATGCTCTCTCTCTTCTCTCTCTGTCTTCTCTCTCTCTCTCTCTTCTCTCTTCTCTCTCTCTCTCTGTCTTAGGAGCTGATAAGTTCTATGGGGACATTGAAGAGATGATCGGCTATCGGCCCTGCGGCTGGTGGAAGCTCTGCTGGAAGTTCTTCACTCCGGCAATCTGCCTGGTAACTGCCATTTCCATTCAGGCTTCTCATTGGCTTTCAATGTGTTTAAATCCTCAGGGAAATTATACTTAACCCTGTATCTCAGAAACGCTGGTTGGGTCCCAAATGGCATTCTATTTCCTATATAGGGCATAATGTATACATTTTTTCAGATCCTTGCAACATGGGGCCGTGCTTTATCATGCTGAAAGATGAGGTGATGGCAGGTGATGAGTGGCACGACAATGGGCCTCAGGATATCGTCACGGTATCTCTGTACATTCAAATTGCCATAGACAAAATGCAATTGTGTTCGTTGTCCATTGCTTATGCCTGCCCATACTATAACCCCACCGCCACCATGGAGGACTCTGTTCACAACGTTGACATCAGCAAACTGCTTGCCCACTAGCAAACTGCTTGCCCACTTGCCCACACGATATATACATGGTCTGCGGTTGTGAGGCCAGTTGGACATACTGCCAAATTCCCTAAAACAGCTTTGGTAGAGAAATGACCATTCAATTCTCTAGCAACAGCTCTGATGGACATTCCTGCAGCCAGCATGCCAATTGCACGCTCCCTTAAAACTTGAGACATCTGTGGCATTGTGTTGTGTGACAAAACTGCACATTTTAGAGTGTTTTTTACTGTCCCCGGCACAAGGTGCACTTGTGTAATGATCATGCTGTTTAATCAGCTTCTTGATAAGCCACACCTTTCAGGTGGATGGATTATCTTGGCAAAGAAGAAATGCTCACTAGCATGTAAACAAATTTGTGTACAAAATTTGAGAGAAATGTTTTTTGTGCGTATGGAAAGTTCCTGCGTTCAGCTCATGAAACATGGGAGAAACACTTTACATGTTGCGTTTATATTTTTGTTCAGTATACGTGTATTTTATTTTAACGGATTTTCTTTTACCATTTAGTACAAAACAAAAACACACACAAAAAATACAAAAAACACAGTTGCCAGACATTTTGTCAGCCTGTCCTATCTGGCCGGCATGCTGACTTGTCCCATTTTGTCAGCCTGTCCTATCTGGCCGGCATGCTGACTTGTCCCATTTTGTCAGCTTGTCCCATCTGGCCGGCATGCTGACTTGTCCCATTTTGTCAGCTTGTCCTATCTGGCCGGCATGCTGACTTGTCCCATTTTGTCAGCCTGTCTTATCTGGCCGGCATGCTGACTTGTCCCATTTTGTCAGCCTGTCCTATCTGGCCGGCATGCTGACTTGTCCCATTTTGTCAGCCTGTCCTATCTGGCCGGCATGCTGACTTGTCCCATTTTGTCAGCCTGTCCTATCTGGCCGGCATGCTGACTTGTCCCATTTTGTCAGCTTGTCCCATCTGGCCGGCCGGTGTTTATTTTTACAGGGACAGTGCACATTAATCAACGTTTCAGTAGAAGTGCCCGGTTTTAGCCAGCCAGCTAATTGTCAACCGCAGTCCCTGGACAGGTTATTATTGGGAGATCTGGTATACATCTGTGATGTAGTCGGCCTGGAGCATCACCTATTACCTCACCTAATGTAAATGTTTCTGTGTGTGCAGGGAGTGTTTACCTTCAGTGCCATTGAGATGACCCCCCTGACCTTGGGGAAGTACGTGTACCCGGCGTGGGGGCAGGGGATTGGCTGGGTCATGTCTCTGTCATCCATGGTTCTTGTGCCAGGCTATGTCATCTACATGTTCTGCACCTCCAAGGGCAGCATCAAACAGGTACACAGTCAAGCAGCAGATCCCACGATGCTCCATATCCTTCCCGTCTGGCCCCAACCCCTCGATAATAGCATGTCTGTAGGGTCTGGATAGGTAGATGCTTGCACCATATTGCTTCCACTATACAGATCTGCAAATATCGAGGGTTGGGGCTAAGGAGAAGGGGTAGAGCGATTGGGGATTGGCTAGACATCTCTACCTCTGTCAGGCTAAGGGGAAGGGATAGAGACAGATTGGGGACCGGCTAGACATCTCTACCTCTCTCAGGCTAAGGGGAAGGGATAGAGACAGATTGGGGACCAGCTAGACATCTCTACCTCTCTCAGTTGCTTTTTCTTTCTGGTTATTTCTCACTCTGTTCCATTTTATTTTTTATTTATATTTACATCTCCCTCTATGACACTCTCTCTGTCCCCCACTCTCTCTCTGTCTCTGTCCCCCCTCTCACTGTCTCTCTCTCTGTCCCAGTCACTCTCTCTCTCTCTGTCCCCGTCACTCTCTCTCTCTCTGTTCCCGTCACTCTCTCTCTCTCTCTGTCCCCGTCACTCTCTCTCTCTCTGTCCCAGTCACTCTCTCTCTCTCTGTCCCAGTCACTCTCTCTCTCTGTCCCCGTTACTCTCTCTCTCTCTGTCCCCGTCACTCTCTCTCTCTCTGTCCCCATCACTCTCTCTCTCTGTCCCCGTCACTCTCTCTCTCTCTGTCCCCGTCACTCTCTCTCTCTCTCTCTGTCCCAGTCACTCTCTCTCTCTCTCTCTCTCTCTCTCTGTCCCCGTCATTCTCTCTCTCTCTGTCCCCATCACTCTCTGTCCCCTCTGTTTCTCTCTCTCTCTGCCCCCCTCTCTCTGTTCTCTTTCTCTGTCCCCTCTCTCTCCCCCTCTCTCTCACACACACTCCCCTCTCCCTCTCTCTTTCTGTCCCCTCCGTATCTCTATGTCCCTTCACTCTCTCAGACATTCCCCTCTTACACACTCTCTCTCTCTCCCTTCACTCTTGTCAGTCTCTGGTCGTGTTTGAGAGTCTCTGATCACCAACTGAGTAGACTGACTGATCAACAAATCACCTTGTATCCTCAATAACGTTTCAATATGATTGTAGACCAGTCTGCTTAGTCTGTGATCAGCTACTGAGTAGAATTGATGCTTTCAAATACGGCCTTCATCTCTTTATACACCTCTTTCTTTCTCTCCGGTTTTCCCCTCACTCCACCTCTTCCTTTCTCTCCGGTTTTCCCCACTCCACCTCTTCCTTTCTCTCCGGCTTTCCCCTCACTCCACCTCTTCCTTTCTCTCCGGTTTTCCCCACTCCACCTCTTCCTTTCTCTCCGGTTTTCCCCTCACTCCACCTCTTCCTTTCTCTCCGGTTTTCCCCACTCCACCTCTTCCTTTCTCTCCGGTTTTCCCCTCACTCCACCTCTTCCTTTCTCTCCGGTTTTCCCTCACTCCACCTCTTCCTTTCTCTCCGGTTTCCCCCTCACTCCACCTCTTCCTTTCTCTCCAGTTTTCCCCACTCCACCTCTTCCTTTCTCTCCGGTTTTCCCCACTCCACCTCTTCCTTTCTCTCCGGTTTTCCCCTCACTCCACCTCTTCCTTTCTCTCCGGTTTTCCCCTCACTCCACCTCTTCCTTTCTCTCCGGTTTTCCCCTCACTCCACCTCTTCCTTTCTCTCCGGTTTCCCCCTCACTCCACCTCTTTCACATATGAGAAGAATGAATAAATTGCTCTCGCTATAAAACGTAATTTATCAAACAGCCCCATTATAATGGAAAAGATTACCTTTATAATGTAGTCAAAAGCAGACCTGGGTTCAAATGGCATTTGTGCATGACTGAGCTTGCCTGGCACCATGAACCAATAGAATAGTCCCAAAAGATGGGCAAACACTACCCAACTAGAATTCCAGGTGGGCTCAAACAAACCCTCAACATATTTGAAGTATTTCAAAGGCTATTTGAACCTAGGTCTGGTTGAAAGTATTATGATAAATCACCTTTAGACTGTAGTTGAAAGTATCCCTCATTGCTGGTTCCCTGTCTGTCCTGAACAGCGTTGGCACAAGATGACCACCAGCGCACCTTGTGAACATGCTGGCGTCACACACCAGAATTCACACACAGGAAGTGTGGGCGAAGCCGCCGTCTAACTGGGAATAGGATACAGTTGACTCCTGGGCCCTGATCTAAGGTCGGTTTAGCGTTTTTCTCCTAATGGTTAAAATTAGGAGTTTTGGGTGGGTAAACCGATTCCTAGATATGTTCCTACAGGCAACTTCCACCCAGAATTCCTGACTATGCCTGACACCTCGTCAACACAGGGGTGTATTCACTAGGAACCAAACTAACCAAATGAAAGCCAACAGACGCAAACAGAATGAAACGGGGAGTGACCTACCTGAATTTGTCCAATAGAAACTATTGTTTCCGTTAGGAGTGAACGATTTCCGTTGCGAAACGTTTTACAACTATTTGCTACGGTCTTGCTCTAATGAATACACCCCAGTATTCAGACAGAGAGAGGTATCATGGGAGATGCCTTGGCCAAAATGCTTCCATTCAATATGTATCCTCTGGAACTGAATGGTCACATCATATAATGGACTGTATTATTGACCAATACAATGTTTTTTCTTCTGTGGTACACCGCTGTATACAATTCATAAGGTGACACCATCTTTTTCAGATCTATATGAAGTCATTGTGGCCCACTTTGGCTTACGAACAAATACAAAGCATTTTGTAAAGTATCTGAATAAATTGAAAACATTTATTTTTATTTTTTATGTGTTGTGGCGGTTTCATCTACGATGCTGTATACAGTACATATTCATTAGAGGTAGCGTTCACCAGTTTAGCATTTGATGTAACAGTTTTAATAACAGTTTGTAAAATAAATAACGGTTTGTAAAATATATGAACATGTCTTAAATGTTTATAACTGGCCCTTACGTGAAGATACTGTGTTTGTTTTCAATAGTGTTGAACTGTAAATATTATTCTGTGTCCAAATGCTGTAATAGTGTATGAAATGAAACAAAATGTGGTCCAATGATGTACTGTATAAAGTAGCCCTATATAAAGGTACTGTACAAGCCAGGAGTAACACTAATTAAAATGTCTCATGGCTAAATGTGTAATATGAGAAGGGATTTGGTTGGGTGTTCTTTCAGTTCAATAAAAGCAAACATAACCACCAAAATACATTTAATCGAGTGTCAACTATTTTATGCTAGCCTCCCTTTTCACAGATAGGCCTGCTGTAAACCTCTCACAATACAAAAAGGTCAATACACTTGAATTTGAATCATCTCTACAAATGGAACGGACATGCACTCAGGAGAGAGTTGTTTATCTCTCCTCTGTTTATCTGTTACATTGTGAGAGCCATTTAGTGTTTCTACTTGACTAGCACATTAGTCAGGCAGCCACAACAGCTGGAGTTGTGCAGAGAGCTCTGATATCTCCTTCCCAGTACTGCTAAAACATGGGACACAGTGGGAGAAGCCACTCACTAGCCAGGAGTAATTCCTCTCCGAACCTGACCAGAATAAACTACCCACTGGGCACAGATGACATTTCAACATTTATTCCACGTTGGTTCCATGTAATTTCATTAAAATAATGTGGAAACAACATTGATTCAACTAGTGTGGGCCTAGTGGGTATTGGCTCTAGTTATCGGCTAGAACTTGGTTCCAAAAGATTTCCTGATCAGGTCACATGGTCAGGAAAACCTCCCAGGCTCAACTAGTGAACTGGAGCTATATTTTACAGTACTAGAACATGTTATGTACTACAGTCACTCACATACAGTTTCATAGAACGTTGTGTGTACTCTACCTACTCACATACTGCACCAGCTGAGGAAACTGGTTTGGTTCTGCACATCCATCATCCTCACTTGTACTATCACCGCCTGGTTTGGGTCTGTGTCTGCCCGCTGCACACGCAAACTGCAGCACATCTTCTGTCACCTGCTATCCGTCAAGGACCTGCACGCCTTCAGGACAAGGACGAGTGCAGGTAAGATCATCGCCCACCCTGCCCACCCAGGACACCCCATCTTTCACTGTCAATGCACTGAATATATTCACCACGGCAGTATCCCTCCCTATGCTTATATAGATATAGCCCCTCTGTAAATGGTATATTCTCACTGTCAATGCACTGAATATATTCACCACGGCAGTATCCCTCCCTATGCTTATATAGATATAGCCCCTCTGTAAATGGTATATTCTCACTGTCAATGCACTGAATATATTCACCACGGCAGTATCCCCCCTATGCTTATATAGATATATATTCTCACTGTCAATGCACTGAATATATTCTGTAAATGGTATATTCTCACTGTCAATGCACTGAATATATTCACCACGGCAGTATCCCTCCCTATGCTTATATAGATATAGCCCCTCTGTAAATGGTATATTCTCACTGTCAATGCACTGAATATATTCACCACGGCAGTATCCCTCCCTATGCTTATATAGATATAGCCCCTCTGTAAATGGTATATTCTCACTGTCAATGCACTGAATATATTCACCACGGCAGTATCCCTCCTATGCTTAAATGGTATATTCTATGCTTATATAGATATAGCCCCTCTGTAAATGGTATATTCTCACTGTCAATGCACTGAATATATTCACCACGGCAGTATCCCTCCCTATGCTTATATAGATATAGCCCCTCTGTAAATGGTATATTCTCACTGTCAATGCACTGAATATATTCACCACGGCAGTATCCCCCCCTATGCTTATATAGATATAGCCCCTCTGTAAATGGTATATTCTCACTGTCAATGCACTGAATATATTCACCACGGCAGTATCCCTCCCTATGCTTATATAGATATAGCCCCTCTGTAAATGGTATATTCTCACTGTCAATGCACTGAATATATTCACCACGGCAGTATCCCTCCCTATGCTTATATAGATATAGAGGATGCTCCTGCCAGGCAGACTCGACAGGACAGGACAAGGTGGAAGCAAACGAGACGACAGCTTGCTTCTGGCATCAAAAAACACAAACAAGAATCAGACACTGAAAGTAGCAGGAACAGAGAAAGAAATAGAGACCTAATCAGAGGGGGAAGAGAGAACAGGTGGGGAAGAGTGAAAGAGCTAGTTAGGGCAGATGTAGAACAGCTGAGGAATGAGAGACAGAGAAGGTAACCTAAAAAGACCAGCAGAGAGAGAGAGTGAAGAGAAAGGACAGGAACAGACATAACAAGACATGACAGTACCCCCCCACTCACCGAGCGCCTCCTGGCGCACTCGAGAGGAAACCTGGCGGCAACGGAGGAAATCATCGATCAGCGAACGGTCCAGCACGTCCCGAGAGGGAACCCAACTCCTCTCCTCAGGACCGTACCCCTCCCAATCCACTAGGTACTGATGACCACGGCCCCGAGGGCGCATGTCCAAAATCTTACGAACCCTGTAGATGGGTGCGCCCTCGACAAGGATGGGGGGGGGGGACGAGCGGGCGCGAAGAACGGGCTTAACACAGGAGACATGGAAGACCGGGTGAACGCGACGAAGATAGCGCGGGAGAAGAAGTCGCACTGCGACAGGATTAATGACCTGGGAAATACGGAACGGACCAATGAACCGCGGGGCCAACTTGCGAGAAGCTGTCCTAAGGGGAAGGTTCTGAGTGGAGAGCCATACTCTCTGACCGCAACAATATCTAGGACTCTTGGTCCTACGCTTATTAGCGGCCCTCACAGTCTGCGCCCTATTACGGCAAAGTGCCGACCTGACCCCTTCCAGGTGCGCTCGCAACGCTGGACAAAGCCTGAGCGGAGGGGACGCAGGACTCGGCGAGCTGAGATGAGAACAGCGGAGGCTGGTACCCGAGGCTACACTGAAAAGGGGATAGACCGGTAGCAGACGAGGGAAGCGAGTTGTGGGCGTACTCTGCCCAGGGGAGCTGTTCTGACCAAGACGCAGGGTTACGAAAAGAAAGACTGCGTAAAATGCGACCAACAGTCTGATTGGCCCGTTCGGCTTGACCGTTAGACTGGGGATGAAAGCCGGACGAGAGACTGACGGAAGCCCCAATCAAACGGCAAAACTCCCTCCAAAATTGAGACGTGAACTGCGGGCCTCTGTCGGAAACGACGTCAGACGGAAGGCCATGAATTCGGAAAACATTCTCGATAATGATCTGAGCCGTCTCCTTAGCAGAAGGGAGCTTATCGAGAGGAATGAAATGAGCCGCCTTAGAGAATCTATCGACAACCGTAAGAATAACTGTCTTCCCCGCTGATGAAGGCAGTCCGGTGATAAAATCTAAAGCGATGTGAGACCACGGTCGAGAGGGAATGGGAAGCGGTCTGAGACGGCCGGCAGGAGGAGAGTTCCCAGATTTAGTCTGCGCGCAGACCGAACAAGCGGCGACAAATCGACGCGCGTCACGTTCCGAGTGGGCCACCAGAAACGCTGGCGAATGGAAGCGAGCGTACGAACGCCGGGGTGGCCGGCTAACTTGCAGAGTGGGCCCACTGAAGAACGGCCGGACGAGAAGGAACGGGAACGAACAGAAGGTTCCTAGGACAAGCTCGCGGCGACGGAGTGTGAGCGAGTGCTTGCTTTACCTGCCTCTCAATTCCCCAGACAGTCAACCCGACAACACGCCCCTCAGGGAGAATCCCATCGGGGTCGGTGGAGACCTCAGAAGAACTGAAGAGACGAGATAAAGCATCAGGTTTGGTGTTTTTGAGCCCGGACGATAAGAAATAACAAACTCGAAACGAGCGAAAAAACAGAGCCCAACGAGCCTGACGCGCATTAAGTCGTTTGGCTGAACGGATGTACTCAAGGTTCCTATGGTCAGTCCAAACGACAAAAGGAACGGTCGCCCTCCAACCACTGTCGCCATTCGCCTAGGGCTAAGCGGATGGCGAGCAGTTCGCGATTACCAACATCATAGTTACGTTCTGACGGCGATAAGCGATGAGAGAAAACGCGCAAGGATGGACCTTGCCGTCAGAGAGAGAGCGAGAAAGAATGGCTCCCACGCCCACCTCTGACGCGTCAACCTCAACAACAAACTGTCTAGAGATGTCAGGTGTAACAAGAATAGGTGCGGATGTAAAACGATTCTTAAGAAGATCAAAAGCTCCCTGGGCGGAAACGGACCACTTAAAGCACGTCTTAACAGAAGTAAGGGCTGTGAGAGGAGCTGCCACCTGACCGAAAATTATGGATGAAACGACGGTAGAAATTAGCGAAGCCCAGAAAGCGCTGCAGCTCAACGCGTGACTTAGAACGGGCCAATCAATGACAGCCTGGACCTTAGCGGGATCCATCTTAATGCCCTCAGCGGAAATAACGGAACCGAGAAAAGGGACAGAGGCGGCATGAAAAGTGCACTTCTCAGCCTTCACATAAAGACAGTTCTCCAAAAGGCGCTGGAGGACGCGCCGCACGTGCTGAACATGAATCGAGAGAGACGGTGAAAAAATCAGGATATCGTCCATGTAAACGAAAACAAAATGTTCAGCATGTCTCTCAGGACGCCGTTAACTAGTGCCTGAAAGACAGCTGGGAGCGTTAACGAGGCCGAAAGGAAGAACCCGGTATTCAAAGTGCCCTAACGGAGTGTTAAACGCCGTCTTCCACTCGTCCCCCCTCCCTGATGCGCACGAGATGGTAGGCGTTACGAAGGTCCACTTGGTGAAAAACCTGGCTCCCTGCAGGATCTCGAAGGCTGAAGACATAAGAGGAAGCGGATAACGATTCTTAACTGTTATGTCATTCAGCCCTCGATAATCCACGCATGGGCGCAGGACCCGTCCTTCTTCTGAACAAAAAAACCCGCCCGGCGGGGGAGGAGGAGGAGACTATGGTACCGGCGTCAAGCGAAACCGACAAATAATCCTCGAGAGCCTTACGTTCGGGAGCCGACAGAGAGTATAATCTACCCCGGGGGGAGTAGTTCCCGGAAGGAGATCAATACTACAGTCATACGACCGGTGTGGAGGGAGAGAAGTGGCCTTGGAACGACTGAACACCGTGCGCAGATCGTGATACTCCTCCGGCACCCCTGTCAAATCGCCAGGCTCCTCCTGTGAAGAAGAGACAGAGGAAACAGGAGGGATAGCAGACATTAAACAGGTTACATGACAAGAGACATTCCAGGATAGGATAGTATTACTAGACCAATTAATAGAAGGGTTATGGCGCACTAGCCAGGGATGACCCAAAACAACAGGTGTAAAAGGTGAACGAAAAATTAAAAGAAATGGTTTCGCTATGATTACCAGAGACAGTGAGGGTTAAAGGCAGCGTCTCACGCTGAATCTTGGGGAGAGAACTACCATCTAAAGCGAACAAGGCCCTGGGCTCCCTAACTGTCTGAGAGGAATGTCATGTTCCCGAGCCCAGGTCTCGTCCATAAAACAGCCCTCCGCCCCAGAGTCTATCAAGGCACTGCAGGAAGCAGATGAACCGGGCCAGCGGAGATGGACCGGAAAGGTAGTGCGTGATCCAGAAGGAGAGGCCTGAGTAGTTGCGCTCACCAGTAGCCCTCCTTTACTGATGAGCTCTGGCTTTTACTGGACATGAGGTGACAAAATGACCAGCGGAGCCGCAGTAGAGACAGAGGTGGTGATTCTCCGTTCCCTCTCCTTGGCCGAGATGCGAATACCCCCAGCTGCATAGGCTCAGCATCCGAGCCGGCGGAGGAGGGTGGCAGTGATGCGGCAGGTGGCAGTGATGTGGAGAGGGGAGCAACGGAGAACGTGAGCTCCTTTCCACGAGCTCGGCGACGAAGATCAAACCGTTGCTCTATGCGAATAGCGAGAGCTATTAAGGAGTCCAGACTGGAAGGAACCTCCCGGGAGAGGATCTCATCCTTAACTCGACGTGGAGACCCTCCAGAAAACGAGCGAGCAAAGCCGGCTCTGCTCCAGTCACTAGAGGCAGCGAGAGTGCGAAACTCAATAGAATAATCCGTTATGGATCTATTCCCTGACATAGGGAAGACAGGGCCCTGGAAGCCTCCTCGCCAAAAACAGAAGAACGGTCAAAAACCCGTATCATCTCCTCCTTAAAGTCCTGATACTGGCTAATACACTCAGCCCCTCGCCTCCCAGACTGCCGTGCCCCACTCACGCGCCCGTCCGGTAAGGGAGAGAAATGACGAGGCGATGCGGGCTGCGCTCCTGGAGGCGTTGGGCTGGAGAGAGAACACCACATCACACTGAGTGAGGAATGAGCGGCACTCAGTGGGCTCCCAGAGTAACACGGCGGGTTGTTGATCCTGGGCTCCGGGAGACTCGGAAACCCTGGAAGTGGGCGGTGGATCGAGGTGGAGTTGGTGAACCTGTCTTGTGAGGTCGGAGACTTGGACGGCCAGGGTCTCAACGGCATGTTGAGCAGCAGACAATTCTTCCTCGTGTCTGCCT
>NC_088238.1:16942031-17028206 GCF_036934945.1 Oncorhynchus masou masou | reverse complement strand
CCCTGTCTCTAGCTGTCTCTTCTCACCCTCTCTTTTCTCTCTCTGACTCTCTGACCCCTCTTTCTCTCTGACTCTCTGACCCTGTCTCTCTACTTCTCTCTCTCTCTCTGACCCTGTCTCTAGCTGTCTCTTACTCACCCTCTCTTTCTCTCTGACTCTCTGACCCTGTCTCTAGCTGTCTCTTACTCACCCTCTCTTTCTCTCTGTCTCTCTGACCCTGTCTCTAGCTGTCTCTTACTCACCCTCTCTTTCTCTCTAACTCTCTGACCCTGTCTCTAGCTGTCTCTTACTCACCCTCTCTTTCTCTCTAACTCTCTGACCCTGTCTCTAGCTGTCTCTTACTCACCCTCTCTTTCTCTCTAACTCTCTGACCCTGTCTCTAGCTGTCTCTTACTCACCCTCTCTTTCTCTCTGACTCTCTGACCCTGTCTCTAGCTGTCTCTCTCACCCTCTCTTTCTTTCTCTCTGACCCTGTCTCT
Source organism: Oncorhynchus masou masou (assembly GCF_036934945.1). Lineage (NCBI taxonomy): Eukaryota > Metazoa > Chordata > Actinopteri > Salmoniformes > Salmonidae > Oncorhynchus > Oncorhynchus masou. The sequence continues at coordinate 17,027,727 of NC_088238.1, read as the reverse complement.
ACTCTCTGACCCTGTCTCTAGCTGTCTCTCTGACCCTGTCTCACCCTCTCTTTCTCTCTGACTCTCTGACCCTGTCTCTAGCTGTCTCTTACTCACCCTCTCTCTTTCTCTCTGACTCTCTGACCCTGTCTCTAGCTGTCTCTCTCACCCTCTCTTTCTCTCTGACTCTCTGACCCTGTCTCTAGCTGTCTCTCTCACCCTCTCTTTCTCTCTGACTCTCTGACCCTGTCTCTAGCTGTCTCTTACTCACCCTCTCTTTCTCTCTGACTCTCTGACCCTGTCTCTAGCTGTCTCTTACTCACCCTCTCTTTCTCTCTGACTCTCTGACCCTGTCTCTAGCTGTCTCTTACTCTCTGACCTGTCTCTAGCTGTCTCCCTCTCTTTCTCTCTGACTCTCTGACCCTGTCTCTAGCTGTCTCTCTCACCCTCTCTTTCTCTCTGACTCTCTGACCCTGTCTCTAGCTGTCTCTTACTCACCCTCTCTTTCTCTCTGACTCTCTGACCCTGTCTCTAGCTGTCTCTTACTCACCCTCTCTTTCTCTCTGACTCTCTGACCCTGTCTCTAGCTGTCTCTCTCACCCTCTCTTTCTCTTACTCTCACCCTGTCTCCTGTCTCTCTTTCTCTCTGACTCTCTGACCCTGTCTCTAGCTGTCTCTTACTCACCCTCTCTTTCTCTCTGACTCTCTGACCCTGTCTCTAGCTGTCTCTCTCACCCTCTCTTTCTCTGACTCTCTGACCCTGTCTCTAGCTGTCTCTTACTGACCCTCTCTTTCTCTCTGACTCTCTGACCCTGTCTCTAGCTGTCTCTTACTCACCCTCTCTTTTCTCTGACTCTCTGACCCTGTCTCTAGCTGTCTCTCTCACCCTCTCTTTCTCTGTCTCTCTGACCCTGTCTCTAGCTGTCTCTCTCACCCTCTCTTTTCTCTGTCTCTCTGACCCTGTCTCTAGCTGTCTCTCTCACCCTCTCTTTCTCTGTCTCTCTGACCCTGTCTCTAGCTGTCTCTCTCACCCTCTCTTTTCTCTGTCTCTCTGACCCTGTCTCTAGCTGTCTCTCTCACCCTCTCTTTCTCTGTCTCTCTGACCCTGTCTCTAGCTGTCTCTCTTTTTCTCTCTGTCTCTCTGACCCTGTCTCTAGCTGTCTCTCTCACCCTCTCTCTCTGTCTCTCTGACCCTGTCTCTAGCTGTCTCTCTCACCCTCTCTTTCTCTCTGTCTCTCTGACCCTGTCTCTAGCTGTCTCTCTCACCCTCTCTTTCTCTCTGACTCTCAGATTCTGTCTCTAGCTGTCTCTCGCTCACCCTCTTTCTCTATGTTTCTTTTATTTTATCTCTAGTTGTCTCTCTCTCTCTCAAATTGAAATTCAAAATGATTTGCATGAAAAGATGAGACCATTGTTGCCATAGTCTTCAAACTGTACAACACATACACATACAAACACACACAAACATAGATGACATCACACCTGCCCAGACCCGCATGCTCACACCCTCATCTCCTGCACCCATAGACTCTCACACACCCTCTCTCTCTCCCTCTCCCTCTCGACTCCCTCTCTGTCTCTGTCTCTGTCTCTATCTCCCTCTCGATCTCAGTCTCCCTCTCGATCTCAGTCTCGCTCTCTCCCTCTCCTTCTCTCTCTCTCTCCCTCTCTCCCTCTCTCCCTCTCCTTCTCTCTCTCCCTCTCTCTCTCTCTCTCTCTCTCTCTCCTTCTCTCTCTCTCTCTCTCTCTCTCTTTCTCTCATCCCCTCTTCTGTCTTATGTTCAGTCCTCTTTTCTTAGATCCCTCCCACACCCTTCAATACCACAGAGACGCCCCATGCTGACACCCAAGATCCTTTCAGTATTTTTTTTCACTGTTGATAGTCACAAGGATGGCCAAAGGGCCTCTCAAACACCCTCTCTCTCTCACTCTCACTCTCTCTTTCTCTCACTATGTCACTCTCTTGCTCACTCTCTCTCTCTCACTCTCTCTCTCTCTCTCACTCTCTCTTTCTCTCACTATCTCACTCTCTTGCTCACCCTCTCGCTCTCGCTCTCTCTATCTCTCTCTCTCGCTCTCTCTGAATCAGGGTTAGTTTGGCAGCTGGGGTGAAAGAGGAGCTATTACGATAGAGGAAACCAAGTCTAGATTTAGCCTAAAGCTGATATGTGCTGAGAGAAGGACAGTGCACCGTCTAGCCATACTCCCAAGTACTTGTATGAGGTGATGACCTCAAGCTCTAAATCCTCAGAGGTAGTAAAGACACCTGTGGGGAGAGGGGCATTCTTCTTACCAAACCACATTACCTTTGTTTTGTAGGTGTTCAGAACGAGGTTAAGGGCAGGGAAAGCTTGTTGGACACCAAGAAAGCTTTGTTGTTGAGCGTTTAACACAAAATCCGGGAGGGGCCAGCTGAGTATAAGGCTGCATCATCTGCATATAAATGAATGAGAGAGGTTCCTACTGCCTGAGCTTTGTTACTGATGTAAATTGAGACTCTTTGAGAGAGGTAGTTAGCAAAGGTCCATCAGTGACACCAATACTCCTTAGCCGGCCCACAAGAATGGAATGGTCTGCCATATCAAAGGCTTTGGCCAAGTCAATAAAAATAGCAGCACAACATTGCTTAGAATCAAGGGCAATGGTGACATCATTGAGGACCTTTAAGGTCGCAGTGACACATCTATAACATGAGCAGAAACCAGATTGCATACCAGAGAGAATATTATAGACATCAAGAGAGCCAGTCAGTTGATTATTGGCAAGTTTTTCCAACACTTTTGATAAACAGGGCAAAATAGAAATAGGCCTATCACTGTTAGGATCAGCTTGATCTCCCCTTTTAAATAAAGGACGAACTGTGGCTGCCTTCCAAGCAATGGGAGAGACAGTTTAAATAGGTCAAAGAGATAGGGGCAGCAACCTTAAAGAACAAAGAGTCTAAACCATCTGACCCAGATGGTTTTTTGGGGTCAAGTTTAAGGAGCTCCTTTAGCACCTCAGACTCAGTGACCGCCTGCAGGGAGAAACGTTGTAGTTGGGGGAAAAAGAGGGAGAAGCATTGGGGCTAGTCTCTTTAGAAGGGGTGGGAGATGAGGAAATGTTGGTCGGGCAAGGAGGCATGGCTGAGTCAAATAGGAATCCTGACTTAATGAAGTGGTGATTGAAGAGCTCAGCCATGTGCTTCTTGTCAGTAACAACCACATCATCAACTTTAAGAGACATGGGCAGCTGTGAGGAGGACGTTTTATTCTCCAGGTCTTTAACCGTTTTCCAGAACTTCTTGGGGTTCGACCCACAGAGAGAGAACTGCTCCTTAAAGTAACTAACTTTGGCCTTCCGGATAGCCTGAGTACACTTGTCTCATTTGCCTGAACGAGAGCCAGTCAGCCTGAGTATGCGTGTGCCGAGCCTTTCGCCAAATACATTTCTTGAGGTGGAGTAACTCTGCAAGATCATGGTTGAACCAGGGGCTGAACCTGTTTTTAATTCTCATTATCTTTATGGGGGCGTGTTTGTGAACAATACCACTGAAAATATCAAAAAAGAAGGTCCAAGCATCTTCGACAGAGGGGATCAAGCTGATTCTATACCATTTTACAGAGGACAGGTGATGAAGGAAGGCTTGCTCATTAAAGTCTATGACAAATCAGGACAGGTCGATTCACTGAGCAGCCATTACAAACACAGGCTGTAAAACAGTGCTCAATAAGGTCATTACAGTAAACACCAGACTGATACCTATCACGATTATTTGTTAGGATAACATTAAGGATGGCCTTTTCTGGGTCATACCTTGTGGGATTGGTAATAATCTGAGAAAGACTACGGGAGCCCCATTGCTTTAGGACTTGGTCAGGTTGTTTAAACATGTCCCAGTTTAGGTCACCGAGCACCTAGTATTTTCAAATATTACAGTGTTTTAGTTCACAGCGGAGGAAAGTGTTACCCTACTATGGAGATATTCTGACCTGATTTGACCACACAGTCTGTGTCAGCCTCATGTTCTTTTATGTCCTTTTAACAACCCTTTTATACCAGAAGACTCCTGTTTGTAAATCCCCTTAGTTGTGTGATAGAGCGCGGGAAACTGAACAGCGTGACACACACACACACATACACACAATCACATACACGCACACACACACACACACACACACTTTGATAATTTCATGAAGAAGCAGTCAAGGTGAACACACGCAACACAAATGGGAGTATATAAGTTAGAGGTGAAGTCTGCGGAGGAGGGTGTGTGTGTATACGTACGAGTGTGTGTGTGTGTGTGTGTGTGTGTGTGTGTGTGTGTGTGTGTGTGTGTGTGTGTGTGTGTGTGTGTGTGTGTGTGTGTGTGTGTGTGTGTGTGTGTGTGTGTGTGTGTGTGTGTGTGTGTGTGTGTGTGTGTGTGTGTGTGTGTGTGTGTGTGTGTGTGTGTGTGTGTGTATGTGCGGGCGCACGCGTGTTTGTATGTGTGAGTGATTGATTGAAATATAAAGCTGTGGTTAGCATAGGGGACCAAAGAGGAGAGTGTCTGCACTATGAGTGTATGGTGTAAGGATAGAGTCTGCTTGAAAGCTGGTGGCTGTGAGGGCACAGCGGGGAATCATGTTATCTCTTTCATTAACCAAGTCAGCCAACCTGCTGCCTAACGCCGCTAGATGGGAATTCTAATGAGACGCAGACACACACACACACACACACACACACACACACACACACACACACACACACACACACACACACACACACACACACAGAGACACACAGACAGACACACACATCGCTGCGAATCCATAATTAAAGCGAAAGAGCCACCACCATAGTGTACAGTAGGTGCGGAGTACTTTTCTGCTCATGCATTCTCATTACAACACCAAACCCACCACTGGTGTGCGTGGCCAATGAGCTCTGTTTTCATGTCAACCAACAAATGTAAATGCTTGGAGTTTGTTAAACAGTACTGGCACTTGGATTGGAGCCAGTGCTTCGGTCAGATGGGTAGCAGGTAGCCTAGTTGTTAGCGCGTTGGGTCCAGTAACTGAAAGGTTGCTGCATTGAATCCCGAGCTGACAAGGGAAAAATCTGTCGTTCTGCCCCTGAACAAGGCAGTTAACCCACTATTCCTAGGCCGTCATTGAAAATATGAATTTGTTCTTAATAACTGACTTGCCTAGTTAAATAAAGGTAAAATAAAAACAAATTAAAAAAATTAAAAATAGAGCTCTGTGGCCATACACACCAGTGGTGGGTTCGCCATGGAAATGAACTTTACCCTGTACCAGGACCTGGTCGGCTGTGTCTGGAGGCTGAAACCTGGACCCAAGAGGATCTTCCAGCAAGACAATAACCCCAAGCCCACATCAATTGGTAAATTGGCCACAAAATTAACATTTTGTAATGGCCATCTCAGTCTCTGGACTTGAAACCCATTGAAAACATGTGGTTTGAATTGGGAGGGCAGACAATTAACACAGACAAAGGATATCAAGGACCTGGAAGGATTCTGTATGGAGGGATGTTCTAAAATCCATCCCAATGTGTTCGCCGACTGATAAAACATTTTAGAAAAAGGCTCAGTGCTATTTTCCTCGCAAGGTAAGGCACTGAAAGGTATTGTAAACAGGGGTGTCAATCATTTTGATCCCTACCTTTTTGACCACCATCCCTCCAGGACAGAGTAGTGCACACAGCAACATTTCATGTGTTGTGGGGGTATGATTAACAGAAACTATACTATGAGGTCACACAGGTTGGATGGATGAGGTTGATAGGTGTGTGTACTAATTGGATTTATAACATATCACACGAATTGCAGTTTTAATAAAAATATCAGATCACACGAAATGGAAAATGTCGTATACAAAAAACAGGAACCGGTTTAGGCTCGTGAGCACCACTTTGTTTAGCAGTAACAGCTCCATAATAACAATACTGTTGCTCACACACACACACACACTTGGTGGCTCTGTGACTCATCTCCAACAACTATCTCCTGCCGAGTGTTTGGGATCCTCTCGCCCTTCTTGTTTCCACCTGATCCCCGTCCCTCCCCTTCCTCGCCACTCATTTTCTGTTCCCCTTATTGACAGGTTGCTCAATTGCCCCGTTCGAATGTCACGCCATCTGCCTTGGCATGTAACGGTGTGGGAGTCTGTCACTCTTAATATTTCATGAGTGAAAGCCTCTCTGCTCCAGCCCAGCCAGACAGGCCTGCAGCCAGGCCCAGGCACCGGGACCCAGTGAGGCAGTGACTATACATGCCCAGCCCTGCTGTTGGCTCTGGTTACCACCCGGCCCACAGAGAGACTGAGAGGAGGGGGTAGGAAGAGACACACACCCGGTATTCACATAGGCACGGTATCTCTAGTAGTATTCATGCAAATAGAGAGAGCTATGATCTTACTGGACATGATGCACACATTATGTGTCTATGGATGCATGGATGGACACCTGGATGGATGAATAGACACATGGATGGATGGATGGATGGATGGATGGATGGATGGACACCTGGATGGGTTGGATGGGTTGTATTGGGCTGAAGGAGTGGGGTTGTGTTGGGCTGAAGGAGTGGGGTTGTGTTGGGCTGAAGGATGAAGGAGTGGGGTTGATTGGGCTGAAGGATGGATGGATGGATGGATGGACACCTGGATGGGTTGTATTGGGCTGAGGAGTGGGGGTGTTGAGCTGGGGTTGTGTTGGGCTGAAGGAGTGGGGTTGTGTTGGGCTGAAGGAGTGGGGTTGTGTTGGGCTGAAGGAGTTGGGTTGTGTTGAGCTGAAGGAGTGGGGTTGTTGGGCTGAAGGAGTGGGGTTGTGTTGGGCTGAAGGAGTGGGGTTGTATTGGGCTGAAGGAGTGGGGTTGTGTTGGGCTGAAGGAGTGGGGTTGTGTTGAGCTTGGATTGGCTGTGACTTTCTGCAGTGGGGTTGTATTGGGCTGAAGGAGTGGGGTTGTGTTGGGCTGAAGGAGTGGGGTTGGATTGGCTGTGACTTTCTGCACAGACACTATTTTTAGCCTCTCTGGTCACCAGCCCCCCTCCTCTCAGTATCAATCCAAGGCCACACTCAGAGGGAGGGGGATACAATATGAAAGGAGGAGAGAGCGAGAGACTCCTTACGTTTGTCCACACCAACATAGTGTTTGTGTGCATCATGCACCGTGTTGTTTGTCAGCATCAGATGAGTAGTGACCTCATTGGCTTCAGACTGACACAGTTCTCTAATATTAACCATGTTAACTCTCCCTTCTGCAGAATTGTCTGGACCATCAACCCTGCTGGAGAGACACAGTACTGCAGGGTCATATTCATCAACCCTGCTGGAGAGACACAGTACTGCAGGGTCATATTCATCAACCCTGCTGGAGAGACACAGTACTGCAGGGTCATATTCATCAACCCTGCTGGAGAGACACAGTACTGCAGGGTCATATTCATCAACCCTGCTGGAGAGACACAGTACTGCTGGGTCATGTTCATCAACCCTGCTGGAGAGACACACTGCTGGGTACTGCAGTACTGCTGGGTCATATTCATCAACCCTGCTGGAGAGACACAGTACTGCTGGGTCATATTCATCAACCCTGCTGGAGAGACACAGTACTGCTGGGTCATATTCATCAACCCTGGTCATATTCATCAACCCTGCTGGAGAGACACAGTACTGCAGGGTCATATTCATCAACCCTGCTGAGAGGTGGTCATATTCATCAACCCTGCTGGAGAGACACAGTACTGCAGGGTCATATTCATCAACCCTGCTGGAGAGATACAGTACTGCTGGGTCATGTTCATCAACCCTGCTGGAGAGACACAGTACTGCAGGGTCATATTCATTAGGGCGCACCTGAGCAAAAAAGTTCACATAACTCCTGTTTCTCCGTAAATTCACCCTGTTTCACCCTGTTTCCTCTTGTTTCTGAAAAGGTTTTTCCCATTTCATGCCCAATGACATAACCCATGTTATTGACAACCCGATTCAACTAATCAACTGATCTTCAACACCTAGATCAGCTGAATCAATCAGCTGTTTCAATGCACTACATTACTGCATAGCTTATTTACCATATATCTTATCCTCTCAGATCTACACAAGCATGTGGGTGCTGCCTAAAGGCCCAGGTAGGGGTCAGAGGTCAATATGGGATTGGGCATTAAACTCTACACAGCCAGATAGCCCTGCGTTAAAACCCCTTACAAATCACATTGACAGCTCTCAGCCTCTGACCTATCCTAACCCCTCCCAACTCCCTCCATTGGCAGGCCTCCATACAGCACAGACACCATCATCTCGTTAGCACAAAGTGTGGAGGAGTTGTGTGCATAGTGGTGTCCTATTCATTCCTATGTCAAGTCGATAGCTTGTAGCACATCTGGTCTCCAGCTGTATTGATACTGTTTAAAGTAGATCCTTCAGGACACAGCCACGTTATTGATCTCCTGCCCAGTTAAAGCCATCCACTCTGAATCTCGGAGAAGCCATATTTGCATCTCTGGAAAGGGAAGATATTGATTGGCTCGTTTTTGGAATGCGAGGGAGGCGGGCCTCTCTGCATGCATGCCTGCGTGCGCGGGTGCGTGCGTGAGACCTTGTATGGTTGTCATAGGTTTTGATCCTCCCCAGTGATGGCTTTAGTGCAGTAAATTATACCGTTTCTATTCTTGGCTGGAGCCCAGTCTCTGTCTACTGCCAGGTAACCTAATATGTGTTGTGATCACTGGGAAATTGTATGGATGTGATACTGGATAGTCATACATGGTGTGTGTGTGTGTGTGTGCGCACGCAGGCGCGGACGCATGTGTATACTGTTCTGCATCCTCCTTACTCTGCCATAATCCTGACCAGACGGTAATTGTAATGTAAGCAAAGTCAACAGTCCAGTAAGCTGTACTTGGTTAGTTAAATAAGGGTTACATGAATAAAATTGAATGAAAACTCGCTCCCCAGACAGCAGGCGCTTAAGAGACCTGCCCTCTGGCATTTGACATGTCATGTCATGTGACCCGGGGGGTTATTGTGGGGGTGGGCGCCTTGGCCAGTTGGGCCAGTTCCGTCTCAGTGGGTATATTAAGCTGTGTGTGTGTGCAACAGAACATGCCAAGGGCTGTACTCTATAGACCCCCCCCCCTCTCATTCTTTGTGGGCCCATGGGCATGCAGTCAGCTTGCTTATGTTGTGGCATTCACTCATGCAGAAACACACACACACACACACACACATACACACATGCACACACACACACACACACACACACACACACACACACACACACACACACACACACACACACACACACACACACACACACACACACACACACACACACACACACACACACACACACACACACAGTAGCACACTGCATAGGAAGAGCAGAATATTAAAGCGTGGTAACACTTATTATGATTATGAATCAAATGTATAATGCTTTATAATACCCTTTTATAATACGATATAACACGGACTATAAGTGTCTACAATAACTGGTAAGGGGTTATAACACTTTGTATGATGTTTAATAGATCATTAACTATAAGGATTTATACTGCTATAGTGCATAATGTTTTATAGCCATACTGGTTAATAGGACACCATTTGAAGGCACAGACAAGAAAGGTCATTCACACATTATAGGCCCTATAATACGCAATTGCCATGGATATAATGAGAATGTTAATTGTGTGATATGATACAAAGAAAGCGTTAACATTTGTCCTGTAGATAGCAAGCTAGCTAGTGGAGTTACTTAGCTCTAGATAGCTATGCATCGTTGGGAGCACAGTGGGGCTGCTCATGCTCATGCTGTGCCGCTATGGGTGTGAATGGCAAGAACTAGTGGCAAGACTGTGCTTTTCTGAAAAAGATTGTTACAGTGTCTGCCTTTCCACAGGAAGACGTTTGATAGACCTGTGAGGTAGCTAGCAACCGGAAGACGTTTGATAGACCTGTGAGGTACCTAGCAACCGGAAGACGTTTGATAGACCTGTGAGGTACCTAGCAACCGGAAGACGTTTGATAGACCTGTGAGGTACCTAGCAACCGGAAGACGTTTGATAGACCTGTGAGGTACCTAGCAACCGGAAGACGTTTGATAGACCTGTGAGGTACCTAGCAACCGGAAGACGTTTGTTAGACCTGTGAGGTAGCTAGCAGCCGGAAGACGTTTGATAGACCTGTGAGGTACCTAGCAACCGGAAGACGTTTGATAGACCTGTGAGGTACCTAGCAACCGGAAGACGTTTGATAGACCTGTGAGGTACCTAGCAACCGGAAGACGTTTGATAGACCTGTGAGGTACCTAGCAACCGGAAGACGTTTGATAGACCTGTGAGGTACCTAGCAACCGGAAGACGTTTGATAGACCTGTTTAGCAACCGGAAGACGTTTGATAGACCTGTGAGGTACCTAGCAACCGGAAGACGTTTGATAGACCTGTGAGGTACCTAGCAACCGGAAGACGTTTGATAGACCTGTGAGGTAGCTAGCAGCCGGAAGACGTTTGATAGACCTGTGAGGTACCTAGCAACCGGAAGACGTTTGATAGACCTGTGAGGTTATGCACTATAGTCTAATAAGTCAATATAGTTAATGATCTATAAAACATCCTACCAAGATTTATAACCACTGAGTTTTAATAGATGCTTATAGTCAGTGTTATTATAACGCATGATGAAGGGATGTGTTAATGAATGTGTTACCCAAAATGCATTTTAATCGTTTAAAATCACCTCCTGAATAAATGATTTCCTGTCAATGTTTAGATCGGGTTCTGTTTCTCTCTTCTTTTTATATTTTCACCATTGCCTTTTATCTCTCTCTTCCTCTGCTCTCTGCCTCTGTTTCATCTTCTTGTCGAGATGGAGAGGATATCCGCGAGATAAGGGTGTGAGGAGTGCCTCCCTTTTCCTTCCACCCATCGTTTAAGAACCTCCATTACAGACAGGCCTACAGTAGATTGCATCTCAGCTGTCATTTTGAAGTAATCACTCATTCAGTCATTTCTGGCAGGGTCCGCATTGTGCTATGCTTTCAATGCATTGACAAGATCAGTTGGGTTCTGTGGCCCTGGAGGGCATCCAACATTCTGTGGCCCTGGAGGGCATCCACCATCCTGTGGCCCTGGAGGGCATCCAACATTCTGTGGCCCTGGAGGGCATCCAACCTTCTGTGGCCCTGGAGGGCATCCAACATTCTGTGGCCCTGGAGGGCATCCAACATTCTGTGGCCCTGGAGGGCATCCAACATTCTGTGGCCCTGGAGGGCATCCAACATTCTGTGGCCCTGGAGGGCATCCAACATTCTGTGGCCCTGGAGGGCATCCAACATTTTAAACGGAAGGAATGTGACTGCAGTTTTACAGAAAATACTGAGTGGTTCAACTTCTACTCTGTACTGTGTTTCTTACCAGAAAAATGCTTACAGATTATTCAGTCAGAATATATGTGCTGGGGATTCATTGGTACCTGCTAGAATATGCAACAGTAACAGTTGCCTACCTGTAACTATAATACATTATCCTATTACACTATTTCCCAAACCTCTCCTTGAGCAGTGTTGGGGAGTAGTGAACTACATGTAGTTCACCTAGTAATTTAACTACATGTTGTAGTAGCTTGGTGGTAGTTCTACTAAATGTGAATCTAGGTAGTGTTTTCAGTAGTTCATGACTTTGTTTTGCCATGTAGTGGTGTAGCGACTACTGGTACTACATACTACTTATTTCTTTAAATATTTTTTTTGAAAAGAAAACATGGACAATCATTTAATTTCTGTTTCGGCATTAGACCTGCCTAATTCTCAATAGAAACATAGTTTTTGTGTTTAATATGGTAAATAACGTATTCTGTTAACATATGACCCCAAAGTTATTAAATTCTTGCAATTTGTAGTTGATGACATTTCAGATTGACACATTTTTCAGAATCTAGTTTGGATGTATTGAACTACTTTTTTAAAGTCACTTTAGTTAAGTAAAATAAATGTATCTTAAGGATAGCTTTAACATAGCTTAACATCTTCCAGTGTGAAATAATTGGTAGCTTGGTAAATTCCGTTTTCAGAGTAGCTTCCCCAACACTTATATCTATTCCAGTACCAGCTCCCGACTCAACTAGTCAACCAATCATCTTGCCCTAGATTAGTTGAAACAGGTGTGCTAGTCAAGTACTGTACTGGAGTAGATCAAACAAGTGGAGGGGTTTATCATGATTAATGTAACTACTGCTTTATTCATAATTTTACTTGACACTGCTGTGACCACCTCTACTGTCTTTATGGGACTATGATCTATGAATGTCTCGTGTTACTACCACTGTCTTTATGAGACTATGATCTATGAATGTCTCATATTACTACCACTGTCTTTATGGGACTATGATCTATGAATGTCTCATGTTACTACCACTGTCTTTATGGGACTATGATCTATGAATGTCTCATGTTACTACCACTGTCTTTATGGGACTATGATCTATGAATGTCTCATGTTACTACCACTGTCTTTATGGGACTATGATCTATGAATGTCTCATGTTACTACCACTGTCTTTATGGGACTATGATCTATGAATGTCTCATGTTACTACCACTGTCTTTATGGGACTATGATCTATGAATGTCTCATTATGTTACTACCACTGTCTTTATGGGACTATGATCTATGAATGTCTCATGGTAATACCACTGTCTTTATGGGACTATGATCTATGAATGTCTCATGTTACTACCACTGTCTTTATGGGACTATGATCTATGAATGTCTCATGTTACTACCACTGTCTTTATGGGACTATGATCTATGAATGTCTCATGGTAATACCACTGTCTTTATGGGACTATGATCTATGAATGTCTCATGGTTAATACCACTGTCTTTATGGGACTATGATCTATGAATGTCTCATGGTAATACCACTGTCTTTATGGGACTATGATCTGTGAATGTCTCATTCGACTCTCCAAGTCGTCAGAACAGTCTAACCTCCAAGAGGGTAAGTACAAAGATGACGAGAACACATTTCTAAGGGCTGTTATCGGAAGGCTAATTTTAATGTTCAGAGATTTGGGGAGGGTGTGTGGTGGGGGGGACGCTCGCTCCCTCCTCTCTCTTCAGTAAATAGATCCCCCTTCCTCCCCTTCATGAATCAGAGCTAAGTTTGGATGCTGCTAAGTCTTGCCTGGAAACCCTATCCCTTACATTGTCCCGGGGACAAGAGTGCCTCACATATGACATTCGGCGTAAGAGGATGTAACAGGGAGGGTCGGAGGGTAACTTCCAGTGTGGGGTTACATGCCCTGTTGGAATTAAAGATACAAGACAGATTAGTGTGTGTGTGTGTGTGTGTGTGTGTGTGTGTGTGTGTGTGTGTGTGTGTGTGTGTGTGTGTGTGTGTGTGTGTGTGTGTGTGTGTGTGTGTGTGTGTGTTTGGGCATGCTTGGTGTGCGTGTGTTCTCTCTGCACGTCAATGTGTGTGCATTTGTGAACTTGTGTATGCAAAAGTGCCGGTGCCATTGAGCATGTGTCAATGTGAGATGCCGCGGCGAAGCTGAAATGAAAAAATGGATTACATGCAGGGGTGTCATGGCAGGATCTATGCAGCATCTATTTGAGCATCTATGCAGCATCTATACTTCCTGCACTTTCTGTCCCAGGAAGGTTGACTAGACTGGATGCAGGCAGGGTAGCGAGTCGTGTCGTGATACCTGTCCAACATAATCAGTTGGCGTGAATACAGTTATAACTTCTGGAATAAACCAAATACTGAAAATACTAACATGACCACGTGATCTTTCACCTCTGACCCCGTCGACCTTAGTGATCAAAGGGCATAGCCAGTCTGTTTTGTCTACTCTTAAAGACAACACACAACATGGCGGAGGTCAACCATTGGTCAGGGCCGAGGTGAGAACTTAAACGTTGCATTTGAAGGCTCTGCAGCATGTGAGGGAAGCTATGTTGTTGATTTCTATGGTAATACTTTACAGAAGAAGTGAGAAAGCTAATAGACCTGAGACTGGAAAACAGCAAAGGAGTCAAAAGGGCTTGAACTTGGCAGCCCCCTGTGTTTTGATCATATCTTTGCAGGCACAACATTCTGGGAATCAGGGATTTCTGTAAACACCGCTCTGTTGACCTCTTGGCCGGCACACCAAAATGAATAAACACATGGTTTCAACTGTAATGTTTTTTTTCTAATGTCAGAGACAGACTAGCCATATGGCAATTCTGGCTAATGCCAGATGGGCTGGTCCATCTTTAGCCCAGTGGGACTGGCTAAATTGGGGGGTTTTGCACATAATCATCACATATTATTATTGTTATTATTATTTGTCTAATCATTTACATTGTAATAATGGCGGCCTGAGGGAAAAAATTAGGCCAGTGTCAGCCTTTTTCAGCGCCCAGCCAAGGAAGCAACCCATTTACATTGTAGTCATTTAGCAGACACTCTTATCCAGAGCAACTTAGAGGAGCAGTTAGGGTTAAGTGCCTTGCTCAAGGACACATTTCCCAACTAGTCGAATCAGGGATTTGAACGAGCAACCTATTGGTTATTGGCCCAACTCTCTTAACCGCAAGGCTGCCTGCAGCATTTCCAACGGTTCCTTTTTATTCCCCCATCAATTCCCCTCAAATCCTCCTTTACTTACACATACTACTTGGAATATTCCCTCCATTTTTCCATAAAAATAAATTGTAATGAAACACCAAATTGCAGTCCATTCTTCCTCAAACATGTTTTTATCCATTCCCAAGGCTAGATATGCATAATAAATCATCCACAATAACTAACCATAAAGAAACCCAGAGTGTGAGTTCTGTGGTTAACTGGTCTCCCCAGTGTTTGGTTGAAAAGTGACAGTTCTAATTTGGATTTCTCTGAGAACTCCCCCCACCTCTCCTCCCAGTCTCTGCCTGGAGCCGAGGCAGCGGTGGGGGGGTTGATACTCCATCTGATCTCCCTGTGTGGAGTAGATTCCCTCCAGGGACAGGCCTCTGTGGCTCCTTCGTCTCTCTAAGTGTGTGTTTATAACCAGAAGCAGGCTTCATCCATTGGGGAGCGAGACGGCAGCACAGAGGGACCACGTTTCACACTCTGTGACCACCTCGAAAAATATTTACGAGTGAATGGTAGCACTGATGAGCGTGTACTCGGAGGGGAGGTGTGTGTCTGTGTGTGTGGGGGTGTGCGTTCCTGCATGCCTGCGTATGCGTGTACATGGATGTGTGTATCTGACTGTCAAAGACACTACTGATAGTGATATGTTTGTACAGAGCAGGTAGATGAGGCATGTCAGTAGATACTCTGTAACATTGCCTAGCCACACTGTGGTTTTGTGTAACTGACAGTCAACTTCATCAGCGAGGGCTCTGGGGAGGGTACCGCTGGCATGGAAACACACTTTTCATTAAAACATCCTATTGGCTCTTTTTGACTCCCGGAATTCTTTAATTAAGTGATAATGCCAGAGATGCCGTGGTTTGGAGGATATATTGGCATGTAGGTTGTTATTGACCGGCAAACCATGCTCATATATCCTCCAAACCATGGCTTTGAGGCCATTATCACTTTATATTTTAATGAATTTATTCATACCATTTTATCCTTTCACAAGGATATAGTCCCAAGGTTGCTACCCAAGCCAACTGGATGTCCGTTCTATTGGCATTGTTGCCAGCCAAGCCGACTGCTCGTTCGTTTAATTGGCAGCAATGTTCCTATGCCAAACAACAATGGTCGCTATGCAGGCTCTTCTCCCTTTCTAGCTAGCAAACTACACAGCTAACAATCACTTCAAACTGAAGCTGGAAAGACCGCAAACAAGCTGCATTTCATTTAGTTTGCTGTTCATTCTCTATGATATGGCTCCCAAACTTTCTACACTCAGGGCCCCCTTCCAGGATTGGGGAACATTCCACATCCCCCCTGCGTGCGCAATCCACTTGTATTCTATGAGCACAAGCATTGTTCATGACAAACTGTTTGCGCTGCTCTTTTTGGCAGAGAGAAAACATTTAAAGCTTATTTCCTGCGATTCTACGTATTTTGTCATGGGGTGCAGAGACCATTTAGTAGTTTTAAAGCACATTTTCTTGCAATTCTATTCATTTTGCCATGTCTAATGTTCATTCATGTGACTCAAACATTATAACAAAATCTATGGGCTAAAACACCCAGCTAAAAAAACATTAGCCCGACATGGGCTAGTTGATCTGGACATTTTTGATGAGTTATAAATAGCCCTCTAAGGTCTGCAATGACTGACACGACAAGAAGAAAACTGATGATGCACTACCCAATTTCAAAGTTGCACCTGGTGCATTCTACTATTAAAACTTTCAAGATTAAGTTGAAAGCCGTACAGATTTAGTTGTTGTTTTGGGGAGGGGGAGGTGTTACAAGACACACAGGCTCATGACAGGACGTCTATTGAGCTGGGTCATGAGCAACGTAATGGATCCGACAACGCTTTATTAAACATTATTTAAAAGTTATTTTTCAGTGACAGGTTTAAAACCAATTAGGGCTCGGGGTGTATCACCGCCTGGTACGGCAAGTCTGCCCAACGAATCACTGGGGGCACCCTGCCTGCCCTCCAGGACACCTACAGCACCCGATGTCACAGGAAGGCCAAAAAGATCATCAAGGACATCAACCACCCGAGCCACTACCTGTTCACCCAGCTACCATCCAGAAGGCGAGGCCAGTACAGGTGCATCAAAGCAGGGACCGAGAGACTGAAAAACAGCTTCTATCTCAAGGCGATCAGACTGTTAAACAGCCATCACTAGCTGGCTACCACCCGGTTACTCAACCCTGCACCTTAGAGGCTGCTGCCCTATATACATAGACATGGAATCACTGGTCACTTTAATGATGGAACACTAGTCATTGTAATAATATGTACCTGCTGTACTCATTTCATATGTATATACTGTATTCTATTCTGCTGTATTTTAGTCAATGCCTCTCCGACATTGCTCGTCCTAATATTGATATATTTCTTAATTCCATTCTTTTACTTTTAGATGCCTGTGTTATTGTTGTGAATTGTTAGATATTACTGCACTGTAGGAGGTAGGAACACAAGCATTCCGCAATAACATCTGCTAAATATATGTGACCAATACAATCTGATTTGAATACATATGGTGGCTTGAGCACTACTGAGACAGCTAGGATTACAATCACCTCACTGTCACCTTATGAGCAATCATTTACATTGTTACATCATTTCATCATCATAACAACTTTACCTGGCGAAGCCACCAGCATCCCGAGCATCAGGGAGCGCGAGGAGTGGGCGCAAGGAGTGGGCGCGAGGAGTGGGCGCGAGGAGTGGGCACGAGGAGTGGGCGCGAGGAGTGGCGCTTGGAGCAAGAACCACAAAATAACAAATGACAGCCTACAACCCTGAACGTAGGGTGAACTACCTTCAGGACAGACGCCACTAGGAGCTAGCTTCAACCAGAGATCCGCAGCTCAGTTTGGACCGACAGCTCAGACATTTGTAGTTTGGACAGACAGCTCAGACATTTGTAGTTTGGACAGACAGCTCAGACATCTGTAGTTTGGACTGAAAGCTCAGACATCTGTAGTTTGGACTGACAGCTCAGACATCTGTAGTTTGGACTGACAGCTCAGACATTTGTAGTTTGGACTGAAAGCTCAGACATCTGTAGTTTGGACTGAAAGCTCAGACATTTGTAGTTTGGACTGACAGCTCAGACATCTGTAGTTTGGACTGAAAGCTCAGACATTTGTAGTTTGGACCTACAGCTCAGACATTTGTAGTTTGGACAGACAGCTCAGACATTTGTAGTTTGGACTGAAAGCTCAGACATTTGTAGTTTGGACTGACAGCTCAGACAGGCATTTGGACGTCAGTGGCTGGAACACAGTTTTAACCAATCAGCATCCAGGATTAGACCCTCTTGTTGTATAATTTCAGGTTTTATGCAGAATCTAGTGTGTGTTTGTATGGAAGAATGCTCTCTGACTGTCAAATAAGTATATCATTCGGCTTTGAAAGAATGAATTTGACTTATTCTAAGTCAAACATCCAAAGTGTGAGCAGCATATCAACATATAATTTGTGATGAAAACGGGATTGGATAACATTGGCACATACTGTTCTCCAAGGTATGTTTAAGCAATAAGGCATAAGGGGGTGTGGCATATGGCCAATATACCACGGCTAAGGGTTGTTCCTATGCACGGTGTACACACACAGTGCCTGGATACAGCCCTTAGCCGTGGTATATTGGCCATATACAACAAACCCCATGGTGCCTTATTGCTATTATAAACTGGTTACCAATGTAATTAGAACAGTAAAATACATGTTTTGTCATACCTGTGGTATACGGTCTGATATACCATGGCTGTCAGCCAATCAGCATTCAGGGCTCGAACCACCCAGTTTAAAATTTCATTTTAGCAACTGTGTGTGTGTGTGTGCGTGGGTGGGTATGTGTGTACAAGTGTTGTGTGCAGGTGTGCGTGTGTCTGTGTGTGTGTGTGTGTGTGTGTGTGTGTGTGTGTGTGTGTGTGTGTGTGTGTGTGTGTGTGTGTGTGTGTGTGTGTGTGTGTGTGTGTGTGTGTGTGTCTGTGTGTGTGTGTGTGTGTGTGTGTGTGTGTGTGTGTGTGTGTGTGTGTGTGTGTGTGTGTGTGTGTGTGTGTGTGTGTGTGTGTGTGTGTGTGTGTGTGTGTGTGTGTGTGTGTGTGTGTGTGTGTGTGTGTGTGTGTGTGTGTGTGTGATGCTTTTAGAAAGAACTGACATCTGCTGTCCTGTTTGTTGGTGTACAGTGATATCCTTCAACATTCCCCATAATGAATTTCCATTTCATCATCAGCTATTTTGACACACGTACAGTACATAGCCCACAGTACAGGTGGTGGCTGTTAA
This sequence comes from Oncorhynchus masou masou, assembly GCF_036934945.1. NCBI lineage: Eukaryota > Metazoa > Chordata > Actinopteri > Salmoniformes > Salmonidae > Oncorhynchus > Oncorhynchus masou. The sequence continues at coordinate 17,008,845 of NC_088238.1, read as the reverse complement.
AAGTGGGACGAAATAGCTGTCCTTGGCGTTTCCTCTAAGAGTAAGGGCAGCCTTGTTGCATCTCCGAACTGAAGTCACTGATTGCACTGCAACCTCCAGCATCAAAGAAGTGCATCACATTTGACAGAGAAAACGTACTGTCAACAAACAGCAAGGTAAATTATGAGAGCACAACAACAAAAGGTTTGTTAACTCTGAGCTTTGTGCTTTCAAGACTTCTATTCAACGAGCTACTGAGTACACAAGCATAATTGAATGAATGCATCTTCGGTTTTAAAAGGAGCTATAGAATGAGGAGATATAGAATCCTTTCACGGTGGTAGAGAAGGAACATGCCTTGCAATGGATCATCTTGGTGAATGTATCCTTCTCTGTTCTTTGTTTTTAGTTCCAATACGCTCTTATCTAGTCAAATAGAGTCTAGTTCTGCATCCCATTTGGCACCCATTCCCTATGTAGTGCACTACTTTTGACCAGGACTCATAGCTTATAGAGTGGCATTTGGGATACACAAGAGGGCTCTGGTCTGACATCAGCAAACTTCCTCGTTCTACGTTCTACTGTTACTTCCTCCATGTCTGTGATGGAAAAGACTGTGTCTTCGTCACTGAGTAATGAACTATCTTTGGGCTACAAGTGATTGTCCAGAGGGGGTGGTGTTGTTATTATAATTCTTTAATTCAAGGCAAGAATCTGACGGATGTTGTTTCTGTTCACCCATTCAACCATCCATAAACTACGTAGATGTGACGTGGGAGAAGGAGGTAAGCATCCCTTGTGCTGTGGTCTCTGCGGGCAATAACATGCACACACAGGTATGCACACACACACACAGACACACATGCACTCCCTCTCACACACACGCTAATGCACGCACACACACAAGCACATGCATGCGCTTCAACACACACACACACACACACACACACACACACACACACACACACACACACACACACACACACACACACACACACACACACACACACACACACACACACACACACACACACACACACACACACACACACACACACAATCTCCCAGTCTGTCTCCCCAATTCATATACACACTTTAAAGAATAGAAAGAAGTGATGAGCTGCGTCTAGGGAGAACCCACTTTCCTCTTGTCTCCCTGTTCCATCGACTCTCTACACCGTTCATGTTTATCTATCTGGCAACAGAGCAGTTAGCCTTCATTTCACTTTTTAATCACCATGCACTCATTACCAAATGCAAATGAGAGGAAGACATTATTCTCATCATCTGGGTACCATAAACACTGGACTGTGTGCTGGTAGGGAGATGGGTTTGGATTGAATTGAATTGGATTGGTGTCTCTTTGGCTTCTCATTGGTTAATCTGTGAGAGATAATGAAGATACATTTTGATTCTTCTTTGAGAAGATTGTACAAGAACTGCACAAGTGAAGAAGCATTTCCTATATTTTCCAATGGAAAAGTAGACTTTTCAAACACAGAAAATGCATTTGATCTCTTGCTACAACATAGTGCAGCATAACATAACACTGATAATAGAAGTGATTAGGCATTCCTATTATGAGGTAATCAGCCACAGTGTCTGAATCGTATGTAACAGTACCAATAATGTACAGGCCACACTTACCCCCATTTACCCCCATTTCCCTCCCTCCCCCATTCTATGAAGTGAAGCCATCTGATTCCATACAACAGCAGGAGGATATAGAGCCCCACTGGGTATCTGTCATTACATGCAGCTCTATTCCCTTCCCACAGACACACTATGGTGGCTGTGTTGCTGCCACACCACGACCGCCCCCATGCTGTCAAAGTCGCTCACTTTTGAATGTTCATTTGTGTCCTCTACTCTGCAGTCTTGCTCCATTACCTGTGCAGCCAGAGTATACAGAGTCCAGAGAGCTGCTCCATTTCCTGTACAGCCAGAGTAGACAGAGTCCAGGGAGCTGCTCCATTTCCTGTACAGCCAGAGTAGACAGAGTCCAGGGAGCTGCTCCATTTCCTGTACAGCCAGAGTAGACAGAGTCCAGGGAGCTGCTCCATTTCCTGTACAGCCAGAGTAGACAGAGTCCAGGGAGCTGCTCCATTTCCTGTACAGCCAGAGTAGACAGGGTCCAGGTAGCTGCTCCATTTCCTGTACAGCCAGAGTAGACAGAGTCCAGGGAGCTGCTCCATTTCCTGTACAGCCAGAGTAGACAGAGTCCAGAGAGCTGCTCCATTTCCTGTACAGCCAGAGTAGACAGAGTCCAGGGAGCTGCTCCATTTCCTGTACAGCCAGAGTAGACAGAGTCCAGGGAGCTGCTCCATTTCCTGTACAGCCAGAGTAGACAGAGTCCAGGGAGCTGCTCCATTTCCTGTACAGCCAGAGTAGACAGAGTCCAGGGAGCTGCTCCATGTATTATTGTCTTCTTCCTCGAGTCCTCTTGATGATGGACCACCAGAGGTGGGTCAGCCATCTTCCCCCGGACCACCCACTGCGGCTGTTTGGTTCCAACCACTCTGTTTGTGGCCTTTGACCTCCCTCTGCTGCGGGAGGAGAGGCACACACAGGCAGGCAGGCAGGCAGGCAGGCAGGCAGGCAGGCATTTACACACGCACACACCAGCCACTCTGTGTCTTTGACTTTACTGTACTCTGGGTTCATGCACACGCGCACACAAGGACACACTACTATGATAGACACACACACACACACACACACACACACACACACACACACACACACACACACACACACACACACACACACACACACACACACACACACACACACACACACACACACACACACACACACACACACACACACCCCATGTCTACTTGCTCCTCTAGCTCTGTACATGATAAGGAAAGAAAAGCCCATAGAAGTATTGATGTTTCTAACCTATTTTCCCTGTAGCTCAGGTTGCCTACTCTGTGCATCCGTAGCTTCTCTTTGGGGCCTCTAGCATGGTAAAAGCATGAGGATATGTGTAGGGAAGTCTCCTAAAAGAGAGTGAGAGGCTGCATCTGAAATGAGCCCCTATTCCCTACACAGTGAACTCCCTTTGACCAGAGACAAGCGGTGCACTGCACAGGGAAGAAGAGGGTGTATTTTCAGACCTAGTCTGAGACAGAACGAGGACAGGGACTTGAAGCTGAACTGCTTGGCTCTCTGACAGATGTTATTGTCGTTGCAGAGAAATGCCCTCATTCCCGGCGACGGCGCTGCGGCGAAGTAATTACCAGAGTGTCAGATCCGCTCCAAAGCAGCACCAGCACCAGCGCCACTGCTGTGACATTTCCCCTTCCGGGCAAGAACAATACCGAAAGGCATACCCCTTGGCTGGCATAACAGAGAGAAGAATAGAGAGGATGCATTAAATTAAATCATGACTTATCACTGGGGCTCATTAGGAAAAATGTGTTGTGAAGAAATGACCTACCTGTTGCTTCGTTTAATTGGCTCAACCTGTCTCCTCACCCTTTTGTTTTCCCATAATTTCACGCTGACGCCCCGCGGGCCAATCGAGTGATAGGGGGATGTTACCTAACGCGACAAGAAGCAGACTGTGAGGAATAATGAAGAAATAAGAAAAGCAACAGGGAATGACAACAACCCAACAGGCTCTTTTCTTCCTCTTACTCTGATTGTGTAGAAATGTGGACAGGGATGAAGACAGGGATGAAGACAGGGATGAAGACAGGGATGAAGACAGGGTGGCATGCACGTCTCAAATGTCTAAATGTAGCCATTATCCTACAATGATTACCAATTGTAAAATCACTGAATAAAAGAAAGGAGGACTGCTTGCCGTGCAGCTTTAATTATTCTGGAGCTCATTTAATGTGCTGGGAGCCCGCTGTGTTGACGCAGACACAGAGAGGGAACATTGAGGGAAGAGATCATCTTTACGATAGCACTTGTTGTTCTCTCTCGCTGTTTCCATTGGTCATCCATTAACATGAAAGGCAATGCATCAAATCATTTTCTCTACAAAATGTTTGTTGTTTTTTGTGACACAGATTAGGATCATTTGACTTGGTGTGTGTGTGTGTGTGTGTGTGTGTGTGTGTGTGTGCGTGTGTGTGTGTGTGTGTGTGTGTGTGTGTGTGTGTGTGTGTGTGTGTGTGTGTGTGTGTGTGTGTGTGTGTGTGTGTGTGTGTGTGTGTGTGTGTGTGTGTGTGTGTGCGTGAGAGTGTGTGTGAGAGTGTGTGTTTGTGTGTGAGAGAGTGTGTGAGAGTGAGAGTGTGAGAGTGAGAGTGTTTGTGAGAGTGAGAAGGTGAGAGTGAGGGTGTCTGTGAGAGTGAGAGTGTGTGTGGGAGAGTGAGAGTGTTTGTGAGAGTGTGAGAGTGAGAGTGTTTGTGAGAGTGAGAGTGTGTGTGTGAGAGTGAGAGTGTTTGTGAGAGTGAGAGTGTGTGTGTGTGAGAGTGAGAGTGTGAGAGTGAGGGTGTTTGTGAGAGTGAGAGTGTGTGTGAGAGTGTGAGAGTGAGAGTGTTTGTGAGAGTGAGAGTGTGTGTGTGTGAGAGTGTGAGAGTGAGAGTGTTTGTGAGAGTGAGAGTGTGTGTGTGTGAGAGTGAGAGTGTGAGAGTGAGGGTGTTTGTGAGAGTGAGAGTGTGTGTGAGAGTGAGTGAGTGTGAGTAACACTATTATTATTCTGGAGTGTTTTGTTGCCAATCTACGGTAAACAACAGTGATACAGAGGTCTGGGGCATCTGCTGTTATCAAAACTGTGGGCGTGGTGTCAACTACAAGCATATGGTTTGTTAATACGCACCCACACATGCACACACACACGTACACACACACATCCTCTGGCCTTGGGCCTTCAGCACAAAATGAGTGTGTGTGTGGTTGGGTGTGGGTATTGGTGCGTGCATGCATTTGTGTGCATGTGTGTGTGTGCGTATGTGTGTGTGTGTGTGTGTGTGTGTTTGCATGCATGCGTGCATGTGTGTGTGGTGTTGACAAGGGATTCCAGACATTGGGCAGGTGTGTAAGCACCGTTCAGAGACACCTGAAACCCCATAAAGGGTGTCGCGTTCATCCTAGCAACAGCCTTGTTGAAGGGTAAGGTGAACTTGTCGGTCAAACACCTGCCTCCGTGCGTTGGTAGTCTTTCAGAAGGTGTACTTAGTCTATCCTAAAAGTGATACTGCGAGACTTCTAACTTCCTGCACACTGAAAAAGTTTTGAGAATGACACAAATATACACGTTACTATGGAATACTGAAGTATAATTACAGTGTCAAAGGCTTTTATTGACAATTACATGAAGTTGATGCAGAGTCAATATTTGCAGTGTTGACCCTTCTTTTTCAAGACCTCTGCAATCTGCCCTGGCATGCTGTCAATTAACTTCTGGGCCACATTCTGACTGATGGCTGCCCATTCTTGCATAATCAATGCTTGGAGTTTGTCAGAATTTGTGGGTTTTTGTTTGTCCACCCGCCTCTTGAGGATTGACCACAAGTTCTCAATAGGATTAAGGTCTGGGGAGTTTCCTGGCCATGGACCCAAAATATCAATGTTTTGTTCCCCGAGCCACTTAGGTCTCACTTTTGCCTTATGGCAAGGTTCTTCATCATGCTGGAAAAGGCATTGTTCATCACCAAACTGTTCCTGGATGGTTGGGAGAAGTTGCTCTCGGAGAATGTGTTGGTACCATTCTTTATTCATGGCTGTGTTCTTAGGGAAAATTGTGAGTGAGCCCACTCCCTTGGCTGAGAAGCAACCCCACACATGAATGGTCTCAGGATGCTTTACTGTTGGCATGACACAGGACTGATGGTAGCGCTCACCTTGTCTTCTCCGGGACAAGCCTTTATCCGGATGCCCCAAACAATCGGAAAGGGGATTCATCAGAAAAAATGACTTTACCCCAGTCCTCAGCAGTCCAATCCCTGTACCTTTTACAGAATTTCAGTCTGTCCCTGATGTTTTTCCTGGAGAGAAGTGACTTCTTTGCTGCCCTTCTTGACACCAGGCCATCCTCCAAAAGTCTTTGCCTCGCTGCGCGTGCAGATGCACTCACACCTGCCTGCTGCCATTCCTGAGCAAACTCTGCCCCGATCCCGCAGCTGAATCAACTTTAGGAGACGGTCCTGGCGCTTGCTGGACTTTCTTGAGCGCCCTGAAGCCTTCTTCGCAACAATTGAACCGCTCTCCTTGAAGTTCTTGATGATCCGATAAATGGTTGATTTAGGTGCAATCTTACTGGCAGCAATATCCTTGCCTGTGAAGCCCTTTTTATGCAAAGCAATGATGACGGAACGTGTTTCCTTGCAGGTAACCATGGCTGACAGAGGAAGAACAATGATTCCAAGCACCACCCTCCTTTTGAAGCTTCCAGTCTGTTATTCAAACTCAATCAGCATGACAGAGTGATCTACAGCCTTGTCCTCGTCAAAATTCACACCTGTGTTAACGAGAGAATCACTGACATGATGTCAGCTGGTCCTTTTGTGGCAGGGCTGAAATGCTGTGGAAATGTTTTTGGGGGATTCAGTTCATTTGCATGGCAAAGAGGGACTTTGCAATTAATTGCAAATAATCTGATCACTCTTCATAACATTCTGGAGTATATGCAATTTGCCATCATACAAACTGAGGCAGCAGACTTTAATGTTTAGTTAATGTTTGTGTCATTCTCAAAACTTTTGGCCACGACTGTATATCTCACAAACAAAACACCGCCAGAATCTGTAGTATCACATTAACGGTAACACTTAAAGTGATGGGAACCTGAGAGCTTCAGTCCACATTCTGATCTCATACACAACACTTTCATAAGTAATGCCACGTTCTGAACTCATACACAACACGTTCATAAGTAATGCCACGTTCTGAACTCATACACAACACGTTCATAAGTAGTGCCACGTTCTGAACTCATACACAACACGTTCATAAGTAATGCCACGTTCTGAACTCATACACAACACGTTCATAAGTAATGCCACGTTCTGAACTCATACACAACACGTTCATAAGTAATGCCACGTTCTGAACTCATACACAACACGTTCATAAGTAGTGCATAAGTAAGTGCCACGTTCTGAACTCATACTGAACAACACGTTCATAAGTAACGTTCTGAACTCATACACCACGTTCTGAACTCATACACAACACGTTCATAAGTAATGCCACGTTCTGAACTCATACACAACACGTTCATAAGTAATGCCACGTTCTGAACTCATACACAACACGTTCATAAGTAATGCCACGTTCTGAACTCATACACAATGCCACGTTCTGAACTCATACACAACACGTTCATAAGTAGTGACACGTTCTGAACTCATACACAACACGTTCATAAGTAATGCCACGTTCTGAACTCATACACAACACGTTCATAAGTAGTGACACAAGGTAACAGGTGTATCCCCTTAATTTAAGGTAATGTTCATTTTCTGCATATAAATATATTATGTATGAATGGTTCTGAATGTGTTCTGAATGTGTTTTAGGGGTTATAAGTACCCATCTTTAATGAGCCCCTTCACTTGGGGAAACACCCATATAAATCAATGAATTTATCAATGTTGTATTCTTCACCCAAGCTGTTTCTTTTGGCTAGTTTAATTCCTCTTAAAAAATCTTCCCCCCTAAAAGGACATCTTGTCTTAAAAACAGACACATTTGACTTTTTAATTTAACCTTGATTTAACTAGGCAATGGCGGCCTAGGAACAGTGGGTCAACTGCCTTGTTCAGGGGCAGAACGACAGATTTTTACCTTGTCAGCTCGGGGATTCAATCTAGCAACCTTTCGGTCACGGGCCCAACGCTCCAACCACTAGGCTTCCTGCCGCCCCAAATAGATTTTATTGATACGTTTCCACTGAAACCACTTCTACCAGAGACCACAGAGGCCAGAAAAGACAACTCTATTCTGCTCCTTCTTTAAATCCATTTGTCATGATACAGTAACAGTATATTGCATTACCAGGTCCGTGTAATAGAGCCATATCTGTCCATCAGTTTGTCAAACTGATAACAATCAATAGATAGTACTCCCTGAGCGGTCAACAGCGGTCATCAATCCACATATAATTGAACATAATATTGGTCGCTGTGCTTCTGACTTCATTGTAAAACACATCACCGGTTTATACGTCAGACAAGACTGATGTATTTATCCTATTGATGTTGCTGTATCTGAGTTCAAAATAACATTTAGATATTTCACAACTATTACGGTGTTAGCCACTCGTATCTCAAAAATAATGTTATTTCTCTGTAAATGCCCAGGGTCCATTGAAACACTAACCCGTCCCCATGGGCAGAGGATGGTGAATTACTTGGTGGTAGGACGTGTTGTCCTGTATGATGTTTTGAAGGGCTGGCAGAGAGATATTAATATACTATAGTAAGGCAAGTCTAGCCGTGGGCAAAGGGAATCGCGTTCCACCTCAGAATACTCATCCTCTCTTTTCAGGAGGTGGATTTTGCAATCAACAGAAATGCTCTCTGAGTCTGAGCCCCTGTCACACACAAACGCACGGATGCTCTCTCTCTCTCTCTCTCTCTCTCTCTCTCTCTCTCTCTCTCTCTGTCTCTCTCTCTCTCTCTGTCTCTCTGTCTCTCTCTCTCTCTCTCTCTCTCTCTCTCTCTCTCTCTCTCTCTCTCTGTCTCTCTCTCTCTCTCTCTCTCTCTCTCTCTCTCTCTCTCTCTCTCTCTCTCTCTCTCTCTCTCTCTGTCTCTCTCTGTCTCTCTCTCTCTCTCTCTCTCTCTCTCTCTCTGTCTCTCTCTCTCTCTCTCTCTCTCTCTCTCTCTCTCTCTCTCTCTCTCTCTCTCTCTCTCTCTCTCTCTCTCTCTCTCTCTCTCTCTCTCTCTGTCTCTCTCTCTCTCTCTCTCTCTCTCTCTCTCTCTCTCTCTCTCTCTCTCTCTCTCTCTCTCTCTCTGTCTCTCTCTCTCTCTCTCTCTCTCTCTCTCTCTCTCTCTCTCTCTCTCTCTCTCTCTCTCTCTCTCTCTCTCTCTCTCTCTCTCTCTCTCTCTCTCTCTCTCTCTCTCTCTCTCTCTCTCTCTCTCTCTCTCTCTCTCTCTCTCTCTCTCTCTCTCTCTCTGTCTCTCTCTCTCTCTGTCTCTCTCTCTCTCTCTCTCTCTCTCTCTCTCTCTCTCTCTCTCTCTCTCTGTCTCTCTCTCTCTCTGTCTCTCTCTCTCTCTCTCTCTCTCTCTCTCTCTCTCTCTCTCTCTCTCTCTCTCTCTCTCTCTCTCTCTCTCTCTGTCTCTCTGTCTCTCTCTCTCTCACACACAAACACACACACGCCTCCCCCTTCCTCCACAGACACACTGGTAGTGCGAGTACAGTGTATAGAGAATGAGTCAGGGATTAGGGAGACGGCCTGTCCCCTGTCATAACACTGGGTTTCTGAAGATAAACAGACTGCCGTCCTGACACTGAGGAACATTAGACACCGCTCTCATTGCCTCTCTATCAATTCACACATTTCAATTCACGTCGCTGTAATGCGAACCAAGCGGAGGTATCATCTCTGTAAATATGATGGGGTGGGGGGGTACGTGCGTGCGGCGTGCGTGTGTGAGTATGCGTGTGTGTATGTTCGTGGTAATGCTTCTTATCCAAACATGTTATCGGGTGAATAGGTCGTGGTTGACACTAGTTGACACTGGCTAGGAATGATCTCTCAAAACACCTTTTATTCAATGTTCCATCTTACAAGGACATGTCAACAACATACCAGTACTTAACGCATTGCTCAAAATCGACGTTCCTATGCACGTAACCTATTACCCTGGCTTTGTTACCAGCTTGTTTACCTTAATAAAACCATAAGAAAAGTCCTTGACATGAGTTCAAATCACTCCGCTCGCAGTAAGAGATAGATAGAGCGAATCTGTCTTCCCCAGATGAGTACAAGCCGCCCAGATAAAAAGCAGGGATTCAGATAGTCAGTTTGTCTGATAATAAATGAACGAATTGGAGACGAATTGAGGCATGTAAAGTTGGGAAAGAATCTATAAATATAAGGTGTCAGCCCTTTTAGAGAGGGGGTAAGGAGACAGGGAAGACGACTGCTCTCCAGAGTCATTAGAGGGGGTGATGTTGTGGGGTGATCTGACTGTGCTTGTGTCTTGTTGCGTCTGTACCCTGTCTACTGCAGTATCACCAGGTGGTTATTATAGCTGTAGAACAATACTCAGCGTAGGCAAGGTTTCGGGGGGAGGGGGAGGGGGAGGGGGAGGGGGGGGGAGGGGGAAGGGGGAAGGGGGAGGGAGGAGGAGGGGGAGGGGGGAGGGGGGTAAGAGGAGGGAGTGGGGAGGAGAGAAGGGAGTGGGGAGGAGAGAGGGGGAGGGAAGAGGAGAGGGGGGAATGAGAGATGGGGGAGGGGGGAGGGTCAGGAAGGAGGAAAGAGAGAGGGAGGCTACTGTCTCCACACAAACTCCCCGACAGACAGACAGCCAGCAACAAATCTGATCCTTCCTACAGCCAGCAACAGATCTGATCCTTCCTACAGCCAGCAACAGATCCTATCCTTCCTACAGCCAGCAACAAATCTGATCCTTCCTACAGCCAGCAACAGGTCCTATCCTTCCTACAGCCAGCAACAGATCTGATCCTTCCTACAACCTGCAACAGATCTGATCCTTCATACAGCCAGCAACAGATCTGATCCTTCCTACAGCCAGCAACAGATCTCAGGGCTTGTCTTCACTTCCTCTATTCCCAGTGCAACAAGCTCCGCTTTGCTCTTGGTACATTTTTCTATTAATTAAATGAACCAGCATGTGTTTGACCGAGCCCTTTTTGCAAACACAACTTCTCTCACTCAAGGGAAATATGGAAAGAAATGAGCTGATATCTTTCTTGTAAAGCAAGGTGACTGGTACTGTAACACCTTAGAGGTTGGACTATGTTAACACTGATGTTGTTTCAGTTTGTTAGCTCACTGTTCTATGTGGGAATAGCTTCCATAGCTTCTTCCACAGCTACTCTTGTCTCAATTTGCACTCTGATAGGGTCTGTGTCAGAATAAATAATTGAATATGCCTCGTTGGCGTGGTAAATGGCAGAACAACAATATGAACAATATAACAATATGAACACTCTAGACAATCATGTAACATCGGTACTTGCAGCTCTGCGAGCAAACAATACACTGTGTTGGTTAAAGTCAATGCTCATGGGTGTTGTCTTCTATTGGTCTGAGTGCTCTGGGTACTGATGCACCTTCACACAGAAAGGAACGATAGAGAGAGAGAGGGGGGAGGGGAAGGAAGATAGAGAAGAGAGGTAGAGATATAAGATGAGAGAGAGAGAGAGAGAGAGAGAGAGAGAGAGAGAGAGAGTGACCCCAAAACATTCCATCACACAGCTCTACAATGTCAATAGATGAAACAAGAGAAGAGTCCCCTCAGCCAGCTGGTTCTGAGGCTCAGTTCACCAACCCAAACCAACCCCATAGAGCCTCAGGACAACACTCAGAAAATCTGGCCCAACCAAATCATCACAAAACAAAAATACAAATATATCACCTATTGGAAAGACACCACAAAAAATCAAAGTAAACTTCAATGCTATTTGCCTCTAAACAGACAGTACATGGTGGCAGACTATCTGACCACTGTGACTGATAGAAAACTGAGGAAAACATTGACTAGGTACAGACTCAGTGAGCACAGTCTGACTATGGAGACTGGTCGTCACAGACAAACCTGGCTGCCCAGAGAGGACAGGCTGTGCTCACTCTGCTCCAGGGGAGAGGTAGAGACAGAGCTGCATTTCCTGTTACACTCTGACAAATACTCAGACCTAAGAGAATATTTCTTTCCCAAAAATTATAATTCAATACAAAGAATTTGAAACTATAAAAGATGAAGAAAAAAATCCAATATTTATTGGGTGAAAAGCCAAAATGTGCAGTTTTGGCAGCCAAATATGTGTCCTCCTGCCACAACCTGAGGGACAGCCAGTGAAAAATGCAAAGTGATGTCGATAATATTTCCCATCTTGTTTTGTTTTGTCTTTCATACCATGTCATGTGTCTTCTCAGTCATGTTGACACTGGTCTACTACCAGGTCATGTGTCTTCTCAGTCATGTTGACACTGGTCTACTACCACGTCATGTGTCTTCTCAGTCATGTTGACACTGGTCTACTACCACGTCATGTGTCTTCTCAGTCATGTTGACACTGGTCTACTACCACGTCATGTGTCTTCTCAGTCATGTTGACACTGGTCTACTACCACGTCATGTGTCTTCTCAGTCATGTTGACACTGGTCTACTCGTCATGTGTCTTCTCAGTCATGTTGACACTGGTCTACTACCACGTCATGTGTCTTCTCAGTCATGTTGACACTGGTCTACTACCACGTCATGTGTCTTCTCAGTCATGTTGACACTGGTCTACTACCACGTCATGTGTCTTCTCAGTCATGTTGACACTGGTCTACTACCAGGTCATGTGTCTTCTCAGTCATGTTGACACTGGTCTACTACCAGGTCATGTGTCTTCTCAGTCATGTTGACACTGGTCTACTACCATGTCATGTGTCTTCTCAGTCATGTTGACACTGGTCTACTACCATGTCATGTGTCTTCTCAGTCATGTTGACACTGGTCTACTACCAGGTCATGTGTCTTCTCAGTCATGTTGACACTGGTCCACTACCACTGCTTTAATGTATTGTTGTTCTCATTAATATTGTTGTTGTAGTTGTTAATGGTAATCCCATGTCCACTACGACTATTATTATAATTTATATATAAATATGTATTTTTATTTTATTTTTTATTGTTCGATATGTATACTTTGACAATATAAGTAATAATGAACTTGCCATGTCAATAAAGTCAATTGAATTGAATTGAATTGAGAGAGAGAGAGAGACAGAGACAGAGAGACACAGACATAGAGAGAGAGAGAGAGAAAGAGAGAGACAGAGAGACAGAGACAGAGTGAGACAGAGAGAGAGACAGAGAGAGAGACAGAGAGAGAGAGAGATGGAGAGCAAGACAGACAGAGAGAAAGAAAGAAAGAAAGTGAGAGAGGGTGTTGTGACTATAAGCAAAAACATTGACTTGCGTTCATCAACGGTGAGGAGAATTCTCAGTGGTTTTGTCAGTACCACTCTCCTCAGTGACGATAATCTAATTCTGCAGAAGTTGCAGGCGAGTTGTAACTAACGCGGCTTTCAGTTTAAATCAGATCAGGCAAAATCACACACAGGCAAGGCAAGGGCACACACCCTTACACACTCCCCCATCGGGCACCTTTTTTCACTGTTGTGGGGATGTGTGTGACATCTGTACACTCTTAGAAATAAGGGTTCCAGAAGGGTTATTCAGCTGTCCCCATAAGAGACCCCTTTGGGGTCCAGGAAGAACTGTCTGTGGAAAGGGTTCTACATTGATCCCAAAAGGGTTATTCAGCTGTCCCCATAAGAGACCCCTTTGGGGTCCAGGAAGAACTGTCTGTGGAAAGGGTTCTACATTGATCCCAAAAGGGTTATTCAGCTGTCCCCATAAGAGACCCCTTTGGGGTCCAGGAAGAACTGTCTGTGGAAAGGGTTCTACATTGATCCCAAAAGGGTTATTCAGCTGTCCCCATAAGAGACCCCTTTGGGGTCCAGGAAGAACCATCTGTGGAAAGTGTTCTACATTGATCCCAAAAGGGATCTATCTGGAACCAAAAAGGGTTCTTCAAAGGGTTCTCCTATGGGGACAGCCGAAGAACCCTTTTAGGTTCTAGATATCACTATTTTTTCTGAAAGTGTATGCTAGGCTAGTACCTTCAGGCAAACCTACTGGGTCTCTCTTGACGATTGTTTGTTTACTGACAGGGCCATTTCACCATAAGCTAAGGGTCTCCTTTGAAAAGTTTGATTAGGAGAGATTTAATTTATACTCAGTTAAGTGTGTGCGTGTGTCTGTGTGTGTGTGTGTGTGTGTGTGTGTGTGTGTGTGTGTGTGTGTGTGTGTGTGTGTGTGTGTGTGTGTGTGTGTGTGTGTGTGTGTGTGTGTGTGTGTGTGTGTGTGTGTGTGTGTGTGTGTGTGTGTTAGTTTTACTTACAGCATGGGGCATATTTGAGTTTACACGCCATAGAGCATCAAATGATTTAATCAATTTAAGGTCAGCGGGAGCAATGGTGAGTGTGTGTGTGTGTGTACGTGCATGTGGGTGGCATAATTTACTGCAAGACTTCTGTCACATTTGTGCAACTATACTCTGTCCCTTGTTCCTAGTAATTCCACAGAATCATACTAGAGAAATAGAAAGAACAAGAAGAGGAATAAAAAGTAGAGAGAAGATGAGAAGAAAAAGAGAGAGAAAGAAGAGAGTAGAGAAAGAGAGACGAAAGCGGAAGAGCGACAAAGAGAAGAGAGAATGGCGAGAGAGAGAGAGAGAGTAGAGAGAGAGAGAGAGAGAGAGAGAGAGGGAAGAGAGTAGAGAGAGAGAGAAGAGAGAGACCGAGAGAGACAGAGAGACAGGGAGAGAGAGAGAGAGTAGAGAAAGAGAGAAGAAAGCAGGAGAGCGACAAAGAGAAGAAAGAATGGTGAGAAAGAGAGGGAAGAGAGTAGAGAGAGAGAGTGGGAAGAGAGTAGAGAGAGAGAGAAGAGAGAGAGACTGAGAGAGACAGAGAGAGAGAGAGAAAAGAGAGAGAGAGAGAGAGAGACAGAGAGAGAGAGAGAGAGAGAGAGAGAGAGAGAGTGGGAAGAGAGTAGAGAGAGAGAGAAGAGAGAGAGACTGAGAGAGACAGAGAGAGAGAGAGAGAAAAGAGAGAGAGAGAGAGAGAGAGAGAGAGAGAGAGAGAGAGAGAGAGAGAGAGGAGAGAGAGAGATCCTGCTGTGTTGACTCTCATTCCGTGTGATGGTTCCCTCTACCCCCACTACATACATCTGATTCACTTTGCTGTAACATAACACAACAGTCTGTTCTAAGAACCTTATTGTGTTGGAGTTTAAGATAGGCGTCTGTGTGTGTGTGAACGCGCTTGTGTGTTTGTGTGTTTGTGTGTTTGTGTGTGTGTGTATGTGTGTTACCATGTTGTTTATGTAGGAACATTGGATGCATTACACCTTAGATGGAGTGTTTTCATCCACACTTATAGTATGTAATGATGTCTGGATCACTGTTAACACTGGTTGGAACCAGGAGCCCCTCAATTAAGGTACAGCATGTGTACATATACAACAAGATGAAATGGGGGAGAAAGAGGGTGAGATGGAGAGAGGGAGCAGAGAAAAGGACAGAGAGAGAAAAAAGGAGAGATGACGTGGGGGGGAAGGGGACAGAGAGAGAAAGATCAATTGAGTAAAGAGATGGAGGGATGAAAATCAACTTGATCTCATAGTTGTTGAAGAGAGAGAGGGAGACAGAAAGAGACATTTGAGAGTAGACAGATGCCTCTCCATCCTCACTGTGGTAACCTATAGAGTAATATGAGTGAGTCTATGTTAACCCCTCGGGTCTCCTCAACCCTGTCTGTGTGGGGGGGGTCTATGTCCCCTCTACCCTGTCTGTGGTGGGGGGAGTGAGTCTATGTTAGCCCCCCGGGTCTCTTCTACCCTGTCTGTGGTGGGGGGGAGTCTATGTTAGCCCCCTGGGTCTCCTCTACCCTGTCTGTGGTGGGGGGATAGAGTCTATGTTAGCCCCCCGGGTCTCCTCTACCCTGTCTGTGTTGGGGGATAGAGTCTATGTTAGCCCCCTGGGTCTCCTCTACCCTGTCTGTGGTGGGGGGGAGTCTATGTTAGCCCCCTGGGTCTCCTCTACCCTGTCTGTGGTGGGGGGATAGAGTCTATGTTAGCCCCCTGGGTCTCCTCTACCCTGTCTGTGGTGGGGGGATAGGGTCTATGTTAGACCCCTGGGTCTCCTCTACCCTGTCTGTGGTGGGGGGAGTGAGTCTATGTTAGCCACCCGGGGCTCCTCTACCTTGTCTGTGGTGGGGGGGGGTCTATGTTAGCCCCCCTGGGTCTCCTCTACCCTGTCTGTGGTGGGGGGATAGAGTTTATGTTAGCCCCCTGGGTCTCCTCTACCCTGTCTGTGGTGGGGGGATAGAGTCTATGTTAGCCCCCTGGGTCTCCTCAACCCTGTCTGTGTGGGGGGTCTTCTATGTTAGCCCCCCCTCTACCCTGTCTGTGGTGGGGGAGTGAGTCTATGTTAGCCCCCTGGGTCTCCTCTACCCTGTCTGTGGTGGGGGGGGAGTGAGTCTACCCTGTCTGTGGTTAGTCCCCCTGGGTCTCCTCTACCCTGTCTGTGGTGGGGGAGTGAGTCTATGTTAGCCCCCTGGGGCTCCTCTACCTTGTCTGTGGTGGGGGGGGTCTATGTTAGCCCCCTGGGTCTCCTCTACCCTGTCTGTGGTGGGGGAGTAGAGTCTATGTTAGCCCCCTGGGTCTCCTCTACCCTGTCTGTGGTGGGGGGATCACTGAGTCTATGTTAGCCCCCTGGGTCTCCTCTACCCTGTCTGTGGTGGGGGGAGTGAGTCTATGTTAGCCCCCCGGGTCTCCTCTACCCTGTCTGTGGTGGGGGAGTGAGTCAGGGGGACAGAGTTAGCCCCCTGGGTCTCCTCTACCCTGTCTGTGGTGGGGGGTGTGAGTCTATGTTAGCCCCCTGGGTCTCCTCTACCCTGTCTGTGGTGGGGGGAGTGAGTCTATGTTAGCCCCCTGGGTCTCCTCTACCCTGTCTGTGGTGGGGGGAGTGAGTCTATGTTAGCCCCCTGGGTCTCCTCTACCCTGTCTGTGGTGGGGGGAGTGAGTCTATGTTAGCCCCCTGGGTCTCCTCTACCCTGTCTGTGGTGGGGGGTGAGTCTATGTTAGCCCCCTGGGTCTCCTCTACCCTGTCTGTGGTGGGGGAGTGAGTCTATGTTAGCCCCCTGGGTCTCCTCTACCCTGTCTGTGGTGGGGGAGTGAGTCTATGTTAGCCCCCTGGGTCTCCTCTACCCTGTCTGTGGTGGGGGGTGAGTCTATGTTAGCCCCCTGGGTCTCCTCTACCCTGTCTGTGGTGGGGGGAGTGAGTCTATGTTAGCCCCCTG
The DNA here is from genome assembly GCF_036934945.1 of Oncorhynchus masou masou. NCBI lineage: Eukaryota > Metazoa > Chordata > Actinopteri > Salmoniformes > Salmonidae > Oncorhynchus > Oncorhynchus masou. Next base: position 16,991,860 of record NC_088238.1, on the reverse strand, counting down.
GGTCTCCTCTACCCTGTCTGTGGTGGGGGAGTGAGTCTATGTTAGCCCCCTGGGTCTCCTCTACCCTGTCTGTGGTGGGGGAGTGAGTCTATGTTAGCCCCCTGGGTCTCCTCTACCCTGTCTGTGGTGGGGGAGTGAGTCTATGTTAGCCCCCTGGGTCTCCTCTACCCTGTCTGTGGTGGGGGTGTGAGTCTATGTTAGCCCCCTGGGTCTCCTCTACCCTGTCTGTGGTGGGGGGAGTGAGTCTATGTTAGCCCCCTGGGTCTCCTCTACCCTGTCTGTGGTGGGGGGTGAGGTGTTAGCCCCCTGGGTCTCCTCTACCCTGTCTGTGGTTAGTCCCCCTGGGTCTCCTCTACCCTGTCTGTGGTGGGGGAGTGAGTCTATGTTAGCCCCCTGGGTCTCCTCTACCCTGTCTGTGGTGGGGGGTGTGAGTCTATGTTAGCCCCCTGGGTCTCCTCTACCCTGTCTGTGGTGGGGGAGTGAGTCTATGTTAGCCCCCTGGGTCTCCTCTACCCTGTCTGTGGTGGGGGAGTGAGTCTATGTTAGCCCCCTGGGTCTCCTCTACCCTGTCTGTGGTGGGGGAGTGAGTCTGTGTTAGCCCCCTGGGTCTCCTCTACCCTGTCTGTGGTGGGGGAGTGAGTTATGTTAGCCCCCTGGGTCTCCTCTACCCTGTCTGTGGTGGGGGAGTGAGTCTATGTTAGCCCCCTGGGTCTCCTCTACCCTGTCTGTGGTGGGTCTATGTTAGCCCCCCTCTACCCTGTCTGTGGTGGGGGGAGTGAGTCTATGTTAGCCCCCTGGGTCTCCTCTACCCTGTCTGTGGTGGGGAGTGTGAGTCTATGTTAGCCCCCTGGGTCTCCTCTACCCTGTCTGTGGTGGGGGGAGTGAGTCTATGTTAGCCCCCTGGGTCTCCTCTACCCTGTCTGTGGTGGGGGGAGTGAGTCTGTGTTAGCCCCCTGGGTCTCCTCTACCCTGTCTGTGGTGGGGGGAGTGAGTCTGTGTTAGCCCCCTGGGTCTCCTCTACCCTGTCTGTGGTGGGGGAGTGAGTCTGTGTTAGCCCCCTGGGTCTCCTCTACCCTGTCTGTGGTGGGGGGAGTGAGTCTGTGTTAGCCCCCTGGGTCTCCTCTACCCTGTCTGTGGTGGGGGGAGTGAGTCTGTGTTAGCCCCCTGGGTCTCCTCTACCCTGTCTGTGGTGGGGGAGTGAGTCTGTGTTAGCCCCCTGGGTCTCCTCTACCCTGTCTGTGGTGGGGGAGTGAGTCTGTGTTAGCCCCCTGGGTCTCCTCTACCCTGTCTGTGGTGGGGGGAGTGAGTCTGTGTTAGCCCCCTGGGTCTCCTCTACCCTGTCTGTGGTGGGGGAGTGAGTCTGTGTTAGCCCCCTGGGTCTCCTCTACCCTGTCTGTGGTGGGGGGAGTGAGTCTGTGTTAGCCCCCTGGGTCTCCTCTACCCTGTCTGTGGTGGGGGGAGTGAGTCTGTGTTAGCCCCCTGGGTCTCCTCTACCCTGTCTGTGGTGGGGGAGTGAGTCTGTGTTAGCCCCCTGGGTCTCCTCTACCCTGTCTGTGGTGGGGGAGTGAGTCTATGTTAGCCCCCTGGGTCTCCTCTACCCTGTCTGTGGTGGGGGGAGTGAGTCTGTGTTAGCCCCCTGGGTCTCCTCTACCCTGTCTGTGGTGGGGGAGTGAGTCTGTGTTAGCCCCCTGGGTCTCCTCTACCCTGTCTGTGGTGGGGGGAGTGCTCCACATTTTCACAGCTAACATCTTAATATGTTAGCATTCTAACTAACAGGGAATTAGGCTGTAGGTTTTTGCTCGCTGTTCTGTTAGAAGAGGCCCTTAGTTATTTAGAAAAGTGAATGTTGGTAACGAAGGATTTTGTTTTAAAGGACTGTCTTCTGGGGCATATTTCCACTGGTGACTGTTTTTGTTAGTTTATACATTTTTATATGGGCTCTTTCATCTGAATATGTGAATCAACTTCTGAATTTGGCTAAAAGTAGGATAAAAATGGGACCAAAACTTGACGACTTGCCTTTCATTTTGTTTTCATTCGCATCAAACAACACTCAATAAGCTGCTACCTTTTGTTAGTCACTATAATGTATTCATAGTTCCACAGTCATCTATTTACAACACTGTCAGCTCCCAGAGGAATTTGTTGAGCTTTTTATTTATGGATACATTTTATGCTAAAAATATATTCCTTATTGAGTGGCAAGGCAGAACCTGTGGCGAGGTTTAGTCTATTTCCATGTCTCTGCGTAGTGTAGACGACTCACATGCTTTCAAACACATTGTGAAACACCCTTGATCTGCATGCCTTTGTTTCATGGAGAAGGCACAAGCATGCATAATGGAAACTATTTTCAGAATTATTTTTTTTGCCTGCATAATTTAGTTGTTGGTATGATTAACAAAGCTGTGAATCACTCAGCGTGCATTCAACTGTCTCTGACTAACTGTAGTCTCTCTCTCCCTCCCTCACTACCTCTATTCATCCCTCCATCCTTCCATTCCCTCCCCTTTCAGCCATCTATCCGTCTTGTAGAGGTTTGAGGTCCCACCTCTCGGCCAATACGACTGTATCTGCAATCTCCTCCTCCCTCCGAGCCCTCTCCCCTTTCCCCCATTCCCTATATCCCTTATTATATCCCTCTCTCTCTCTCCCTCCCTCCATCCCCCCACTCCTCCCTCTCCCCTTTCCCCCATTCCCTATATCCCTTATTATATCCCTCTCTCTCTCCCTCCCTCCCTCCATCCCCCATCCCCCTCCTCCCTCTCCCCTTTCCCCCATTCCCTATATCCCTTATTATATCCCTCTCTCTCTCTCCCTCCCTCCATCCCCCCCCACTCCTCCCTCTCCCTTTCCCCCATTCCCTATATCCCTTATTATATCCCCTCTCTCTCTCTCCCTCCCTCCATCCCCCCACTCCTCCCTCTCCCCTTTCCCCCATTCCCTATATCCCTTATTATATCCCTCTCTCTCTCTCCCTCCCTCCATCCCCCCACTCCTCCCTCTCCCCTTTCCCCCATTCCCTATATCCCTTATTATATCCCTCTCTCTCTCTCCCTCCCTCCATCCCCCCACTCCTCCCTCTCCCCTTTCCCCCATTCCCTATATCCCTTATTATATCCCTCTCTCTCTCTCCCTCCCTCCATCCCCCACTCCTCCCTCTCCCCTTTCCCCCATTCCCTATATCCCTTATTATATCCCTCTCTCTCTCTCCCTCCCTCCATCCCCCCACTCCTCCCTCTCCCCTTTCCCCCATTCCCTATATCCCTTATTATATCCCCTCTCTCTCTCCCTCCCTCCATCCCCCCACTCCTCCCTCTCCCCTTTCCCCCATTCCCTATATCCCTTATTATATCCCTCTCTCTCTCTCCCTCCCTCCATCCCCCCACTCCTCCCTCTCCCCTTTCCCCCATTCCCTATATCCCTTATTATATCCCTCTCTCTCTCCCTCCCTCCATCCCCCCACTCCTCCCTCTCCCCTTTCCCCCATTCCCTATATCCCTTATTATATCCCTCTCTCTCTCTCCCTCCCTCCATCCCCCCACTCCTCCCTCTCCCCTTTCCCCCATTCCCTATATCCCTTATTATATCCCTCTCTCTCTCCCTCCCTCCATCCCCCCACTCCTCCCTCTCCCCTTTCCCCCATTCCCTATATCCCTTATTATATCCCCTCTCTCTCTCCCTCCCTCCATCCCCCCACTCCTCCCTCTCCCCTTTCCCCCATTCCCTATATCCCTTATTATATCCCCTCTCTCTCCCTCCCTCCATCCCCCCCACTCCTCCCTCTCCCCTTTCCCCCATTCCCTATATCCCTTATTATATCCCTCTCTCTCTCCCTCCCTCCATCCCCCCACTCCTCCCTCTCCCCTTTCCCCCATTCCCTATATCCCTTATTATATCCCTCTCTCTCTCCCTCCCTCCATCCCCCCACTCCTCCCTCTCCCCTTTCCCCCATTCCCTATATCCCTTATTATATCCCTCTCTCTCTCTCCCTCCCTCCATCCCCCCACTCCTCCCTCTCCCCTTTCCCCCATTCCCTATATCCCTTATTATATCCCTCTCTCTCTCCCTCCCTCCATCCCCCCACTCCTCCCTCTCCCCTTTCCCCCATTCCCTATATCCCTTATTATATCCCTCTCTCTCTCCCTCCCTCCATCCCCCCCACTCCTCCCTCTCCCCTTTCCCCATTCCCTATATCCCTTATTATATCCCTCTCTCCTCTCCCTCCCTCCATCCCCCCTCCTCCTCCCTCTCCCCTTTCCCCCATTCCCTATATCCCTTATTATATCCCTCTCTCTCTCTCCCTCCCTCCATCCCCCCACTCCTCCCTCTCCCCTTTCCCCCATTCCCTATATCCCTTATTATATCCCTCTCTCTCTCTCCCTCCCTCCATCCCCCACTCCTCCCTCTCCCCTTTCCCCCATTCCCTATATCCCTTATTATATCCCTCTCTCTCTCTCCCTCCCTCCATCCCCCCCCACTCCTCCCTCTCCCCTTTCCCCCATTCCCTATATCCCTTATTATATCCCCTCTCTCTCTCCCTCCCTCCATCCCCCCACTCCTCCCTCTCCCCTTTCCCCCATTCCCTATATCCCTTATTATATCCCTCTCTCTCTCCCTCCCTCCATCCCCCCACTCCTCCCTCTCCCCTTTCCCCCATTCCCTATATCCCTTATTATATCCCTCTCTCTCTCTCCCTCCCTCCATCCCCCACTCCTCCCTCTCCCCTTTCCCCCATTCCCTATATCCCTTATTATATCCCCTCTCTCTCTCCCTCCCTCCATCCCCCCACTCCTCCCTCTCTCCTTTCCCCCATTCCCTATATCCCTCATTATATCCCCCTCTCCTCCCTCCCTCCATCCCCCCCTCCTCCCTTCCCCCTTTCCCCCATTCCCTATATCCCTTATTATATCCCTCTCTCTCTCTCCCTCCCTCCATCCCCCCACTCCTCCCTCTCCCCTTTCCCCCATTCCCTATATCCCTTATTATATCCTCTCTCTCTCCCTCCCTCCATCCCCCACTCCTCCCTCTCCCCTTTCCCCATTCCCTATATCCCTTATTATATCCCCTCTCTCTCTCCCTCCCTCCATCCCCCCACTCCTCCCTCTCCCCTTTCCCCCATTCCCTATATCCCTTATTATATCCCTCTCTCTCCCTCCCTCCATCCCCCCACTCCTCCCTCTCCCCTTTCCCCCATTCCCTATATCCTTATTATATCCTCTCTCCTCCCTCCCTCCATCCCCCACTCCTCCCTCTCCCCTTTCCCCCATTCCCTATATCCCTTATTATATCCCTCCTCCTCCCTCCCTCCATCCCCCCTCCTCCCTCTCCCCTTTCCCCCATTCCCTATATCCCTTATTATATCCCTCCTCCTCCCTCCCTCCATCCCCCCACTCCTCCCTCTCCCCTTTCCCCCATTCCCTATATCCCTTATTATATCCCCCTCTCTCTCTCCCTCCCTCCATCCCCCCACTCCTCCCTCTCCCCTTTCCCCCATTCCCTATATCCCTTATTATATCTCTCTCTCAATCCTCCCTCCATCCCTCCACTCCTCCCTCTATCCCTTTCCCCCATTCCCTATATCCCTTATTATATCCCTCTCTCTCTCTCCCTCCCTCCATCCCCCCACTCCTCCCTCTCCCTTTCCCCCATTCCCTATATCCCTTATTATATCCCTCCCTCTCTCCTCCCTCCCTCCATCCCCCCACTCCTCCCTCTCCCCTTTCCCCCATTCCCTATATCCCTTATTATATCCCTCCTCTCTCCTCTCCCTCCCTCCATCCCCCCACTCCTCCCTCTCCCTTTCCCCCATTCCCTATATCCCTTATTATATCCCCTCTCTCTCTCCCTCCCTCCATCCCCCAGTCCTCCCTCTCCCTTTCCCCCATTCCCTATATCCCTTATTATATCCCTCTCTCTCTCTCCCTCCCTCCATCCCCCCACTCCTCCCTCTCCCCTTTCCCCCATTCCCTATATCCCTTATTATATCCCTCTCTCTCTCCCTCCCTCCACCCCCCACTCCTCCTCTCCCTTTCCCCCATTCCCTATATCCCTTATTATATCCTCTCTCTCTCCTCCCTCCCTCCATCCCCCCACTCCTCCCTCTCCCCTTTCCCCCATTCCCCCTTATTATATCTCTCTCTCTCTCCCTCCCTCCATCCCCCCACTCCTCCCTCTTCCCTTTCCCCCATTCCCTATATCCCTTATTATATCCCTCTCTCTCCTCCCTCCCTCCCCCCCACTCCTCCCTCTCCCCTTTCCCCCATTCCCTATATAGCGTATTATATCCCTCTCTCTCTCTCCCTCCCTCCATCCCCCCACTCCTCCCTCTCCCCTTTCCCCCATTCCCTATATCCCTTATTATATCCCTCTCTCTCCCTCCCTCCATCCCCCCACTCCTCCCTCTCCCCTTTCCCCCATTCCCTATATCCCTTATTATATCCCTCTCTCTCTCTCCCTCCCTCCATCCCCCCACTCCTCCCTCTCCCCTTTCCCCCATTCCCTATATCCCTTATTATATCCCTCTCTCTCTCTCCCTCCCTCCATCCCCCCACTCCTCCCTCTCCCCTTTCCCCCATTCCCTATATCCCTTATTATATCCCATCTCTCTCCTCCCTCCCTCCATCCCCCCACTCCTCCCTCTCCCCTTTCCCCCATTCCCTATATCCCTTATTATATCCCTCTCTCTCTCCCTCCCTCCATCCCCCCATCTCACTCCTCCCTCTCCCCTTTCCCCCATTCCCTATATCCCTTATTATATCCCTCTCTCTCTCTCCCTCCCTCCATCCCCCCACTCCTCCCTCTCCCCTTTCCCCCATTCCCTATATCCCTTATTATATCCCTCTCTCTCTCTCCCTCCCTCCATCCCCCCACTCCTCCCTCTCCCCTTTCCCCCATTCCCTATATCCCTTATTATATCCCTCTTTCTCTCCCTCCCTCCATCCCCCCACTCCTCCCTCTCCCCTTTCCCCCATTCCCTATATCCCTTATTATATCCCTCTCTCTCTCTCCCTCCCTCCATCCCCCCACTCCTCCCTCTCCCCTTTCCCCCATTCCCTATATCCCTTATTATATCCCATCTCTCTCTCCCTCCCTCCATCCCCCACTCCTCCCTCTCTCCTTTCCCCATTCCCTATATCCCTAATATCCCTCTCTCTCCCTCCCTCCATCCCCCCCTCCTCCCCTCCAATTTCCCCCATTCCCTATATCCCTTATTATATCCCTCTCTCTCTCTCCCTCCCTCCATCTTTCCCCTTATAATCCCTCCCCTCCATGTTCCCTTCCCCTTTCCCCCATTCCCATATCCCTTATTATATTCTTGTCTTCCATCCCCCACTCCTCCCTCTCCCCTTTCCCCCATTCCCTATATCCCTTATTATATCCCTCTCTCATCTTTCCCCTCCCCCTCCATGGGACTCCCAATCTCCCCTTTCCCCCATTCCCTCTATCCCTTATTATATCCCTCCTCCTCCTCTCCCTCTATCCCCCCTCCTCCATCCTTCCCTCTCCCCTGCTCCCCCATTCGGGATACATTCTATCAGGTGCTGAGTCCATCCTCCTCCATCCCCCTATCCCTCCTCCAACTCCCCCTTTCCCCCATTCCCTATTCCTCCTCACCTCTATCCCTCCTCCATCCTCTCTATCTCCCTCCTCCCCCCACTCCTCCTCTCATCCTTTCCCCTCTATCCCTCTCCATCCTTACCCCCTCCCTCCTCCATCCTTCCCGCTCTCCCTCCTCCATCCTTCCCTCTATCCCTCCTCCATCCTTCTTGCTATCCCTCCTCCATCCTTCCCTCTATCCCTCCTCCATCCTTCCCTCTATCCCACATCTATCCTTCCCTCTATCCCTCCTCCATCTTTCCCTCTATCCCTCCTCCATCCTTAGCTATCCCGTCTCCATCCTTGTTTCTATCCCTCCTCCAGGGAAAGGCCTCTATCCCTCCTCCATCCATCCCTCTATCCCATCTCCATCCTTACCTCTATCCCTCCTCCATCCTTCCCTCTATCCCTAATCTATCCTTCCCTCTATCCTCCCTCCTCCATCCTTGGAATGCTATCCCGTCTCCATCCTTACCTCTATCCCATCTCCATCCTTACCTCTATCCCTCCTCCGTGCTTCCCCCTCTATCCCTCCTCCATCCTTTGGCTATCCCTCCTCCATCCTTCTCCTCTATCCTTTGCTCCATCCTTCCTCTATCCCTCTATCCCTCCTCCGTCCTTCCCTCTATCCCTCCTCCATCCTTCCCGCTATCCCTCCTCCATCCTTCCTTCTATCTCTGCTCCATCCTTCCCTCTATCCCTCCTCCATCCTTCCCTCTATCCCTCCTCCATCTTTCCCTCTATCCCTCCTCCATCCTTCCCTCTATCCCTCCTCCATCCTTCCCTCTATCCCTCCTCCATCCTTCCCTCTATCCCTCCTCCATCCTTCCCTCTATCCCTCCTCCATCCTTCCTTCTATCCCTCCTCCATCCCTCCCTCTTCTAGATCTTTGAGGGGCTGAACACACTGCTTGGGCAGGATGATGTAATCCCATGTGAAACAGCACGTCACTCTCAGAGTTGAGGATTACGGTGCTAGGCTGTAAGTGTCTCATCTTCGCCCCGGCGACTTCACATCACTTGTCATTTCCTCTGGTGCGTGTGCCTGTGTGTGTGTGTGCGTGCATGAGTGTGTGTGTGTGTGTGTGTGTTGCGGTGGGACACGTGAAGATGTTAATACAATAGTGGGTTAAGGAGCTTTAGTTGAGAACTAAATTGAGAGCCCCTCCGATGCACTTCCACTACGCTTGGTTTGGAACAGGAGGGGACACACACACAGGGGGAGGAAGACACACACACACACACACACACACACACACACACACACACACACACACACACACACACACACATGGTTTGGACACACAGGACACACACACGCACACGCACACGCAGGGACACACACACACACACACACACACACACATACACATACACACACACACACACACACACACACACACACACACACACACACACACACACACACACACACACTGTGTGTGGTTTGGAAGAGGAGGGGAGAGGAACACAGGTTGCGTGCCATGAGTCACTGGCCTTCCAGCAGCCACTTCCTTCCCTCCCATGATTGTCTCTTCTTCTCCCTGGCCCTTCACTCCAACAGTGGAAGCCCCCTGGTCCATTGAGATAACGTAGCTGTTGGATGAAGTCATTAGGAATGCTTGACATTATAGAACTAGACACTATTATGGAGCTAAATGCACTACTCACTATAGAATGAAAGAGTCTGCATGGTTCAAATGGCTGTAGTATCTTTCGTTGAATGGGGACAGTGCTTGTGTAGGATCATTATTTTATTGGCAGGAATGACGGCTGGTTGAATTTGTCAGCTGGTTGTTGCCGCGGAAGTGTGGCCTCATTTCTTAGAGAATAGGCAGGTTAAATTTAGGCTGCCAATGTGTTACAAATGTGTTTTTTTCTCATGTGGTTTTCTCCCATTCTGTTTATCTACATGCACACAGTAGCTGACACTGGAACAGTTTCAACTGTCTCGACCACAGCTATGGCTGAGATGTGGTCCAGGATAGTTTTTACACATCAGTGAGTTTGCATGAAAATCCAATTGAAGTGTCATCATAGACTAATGTCCTAATGGCCTCTGCTGTAATGTCACTACCTCTCACCTACAATAGAGAACAGTTCAAGGGCATATTATAATGCAAGCCTATGTTGTTGTTATTTAACTAGGCAAGTCAGTTAAGATTCTTGTTTACAATGACGGCCTACCGCAGCCAAACCCAGACAACGCTGGGCCAATTGTGCACCACCCTATGGGACTCCCAATCATGGCCGGTTGTGATACAGCCTGGAATTGAACCAGGGTCTGTAGTAACGCCTCTAGCACTGAGATACAGTACCTTAGACTGCTGCACCACTCGGGAGACATGTCTGTCAGGTGCTGAGTTCATGGTCCTACCCAACGACCCCAACAGCCCCCTTTGTATTACGTCTTTCCTCTCAGTCCGTCGACACGCTATCTCTCCTCTGCCACTGCCTTCTCTCAGCACGCCGTCGATAAGACTCAATGATTATGGATCCCCCCCCCGCCCTGCTCAGTAGGGAGAAACCATGGCAACTGGCCAACCTCGTGTTGACATCACAGAGCGTTAAATATAACCGCCTCACTATTCATTTGGATCCTCAGATTTATCCCTGGCTCACTATAAATACATGCTTTACTCCTGATAATGGTAGCTCCAGTGTTCTATCCAGGCTTGTTTGGAGGGGAGGAGGGTTAGGGGAAAGGCCTGAAAGTGTGTTTGTTCTCCCTCTCTTCCCACTCCTTCTCATTAAGGAGCCTCTATGAGATCATGCTGATCTTAATGACAGTGATGAACTAGACTAGGTCTCTTGTATTTGGAATGCAGGGGTTGTTTCAGTGTACTCTCCTTAGCATGGCAGGATATACAGTATACTTCCTGCGACATTATCTTGAGACATCCATTTGGTTAATTCTGTTGAAATTGTCTCAGCTCTGTGCTTAATGATTTGGCTCTGCAGGCTAACATAGTCAGTTGGCCCACTGGATGAGACCTGGACTCGAACACAAAAGGTCACATTTGCCGGTTTGTGTGAATATAAAGACGCTGTTGATAAGAGACTGTTTTTTGTCCATCAGAAGTTCTACTGTGTTTTTGTTTTCAACAAACAGCTGAACTGGGTTGGTGAACATCAGCAGTGTGATGTCTGTGTGATATTTTCTTTGGCCGAAGCTGCATTCTAGTGTGTGGGAGAGAAAAAGAGGGTGGTGAGGATCCTCAGTGTTCTAGAGAGAAGGACAGGGATCCTCAGGAAGAGAGAGGGAGGAATCAGAGTTCTAGAGGGAGGAAGAGAGAAGAGGGAGGAGAGAGAGAGGGAGGAAGAGAGGAGAGGGAGGAAATGGAGGAAGAGAGACTGTGTCTTAATGATTATGGATCCTCAGTGTTCTATCCACTGTGTCTTAGAGAGATTAGGGGGGAGAGAGAGAGGGAGATGTGTGTTTTGGAAGAGGAGGGAGAGGAAGTGTTCTATCCACTGTGTCTTAATGATTAGGGATTCAGAGAGAGGGAGATTGTGTGTGGTTTGGAAGATTATGGATCCTCAGTGTTCTATCCAGGGTCTTAATGATTAGAGAGAGGGATCCTCAGTGTTCTATCCAGGTGAGGGATTGAGAATGATTATGGAGTTCTATTGTGTGTGGTTTGGAAGAGGAGGGGAGAGGATTAGAGAGAGGGAGGAAGAGAGTGGAGAGAGAGGTTCTATCTTCTTAATGATTATGGATCCTCAGTCATGGATCCTCAGTTGAGAGTATTTATGGATCCTCAGTGTTCTATCCACTGTCTTAATGATTATGGATCCTCAGTTTGGAAGAGGAGGGGTCTCAATGATTATGGATCCTCAGTGAGTCTTAATGATTATGGATCCTCGTGCCATGAGTCGGCTGGCCTGTCCAGCAGCCACTTCCTATCGTCAGTGCCCTGGGGGGTCTCTGGGGTGTCAGTTTAAGGTCGACCAATCACACTGAGAATCACTCATGGTAAGTGGCCTCACTTGCTCTTTGGAAGTGTTCTGGGCTGACTGTCAATGGGATAAAAGGGCCTCTGTCTGGGCAGTGTGTGTGTGTGTGTGTGTGGGGGGGGATTATGGAGGCGGTTCTCAATGATGGCAGTCTGCATTTTCCACAATCTATTAATCTAGTCTGGTCTCATTTTAAACCACACACACAGAGACACACAGACACACTCCTCCGTGTGTCTATTGTTCACTGTCTACCTCCTCACTAGACATCTCTGACACTGCAATGGAATACACACTCCCCTACTCTTAATGATTATGGATCCTCTCTCTCTCTCTCCTCTCTATCTACTGTCTCTCTCTCTCTCCTCTCTCTCTGAGTGATTACTCACCATCCTAATGGCATTTCCAATGGTACTAATGTCAGTGTTGATTGCTACTAATATAACATTTTGCTAAGACTACTGTAATTTGAGAATCGCCAAATATTAGGATCCTCAGCTCAACTTGATAACGCGCAACAGTAGAGTCTCAATGGGAAATATGTGATAAAAGGGTTTCCGAGAAGCAAAGAAGGATTACAGTATATATTGGATTGATATCAAGATAAGTAGATTCAGTAATCAATGGATATCAAATATTCATACTCTAATGATTATGGAAACCTTTTCCCTGTGAATACATTTTATAGATCAGCCTCTCTGTTTAATGAATGGATCTCTGTATTTCTATCCACTTTCTTAATGATTTTCCCTGTCCCTCTTTTCTCTCTCCCTGTGTCTTAATGATTATGGATCCTCCGTCCACAGCCTTCTATCTCTCTGTACTCTTAATGATATTCTGCTTCTGTCAGAATAGTTTTTTGTTCTATCCACTTAATGAAGCTTGTATGTCTTAATGATTATGGATCCTCAGTGACTGTCTTAATGGGTCTCATCTACTACTGTCTCAATGATTATGGATGCATGCTGTGTCTCTTAGATTATGATTATGGATCCTCAGTGTTCTATCCACTGTCTTAATGATTATGGATCCTCAGTGTTCTATCCACTGTCTTAATGATTATGGATCCTCAGTGGATTCTATCCACTGTGTCTTAATGATTATGGATCCTCAGTGTTCTATCCACTGTGTCTTAATGATTATGGATCCTCAGTGTTCTATCCACTATCCACTGTGTCTTAATGATTATGGATCCTCAGTATTCTATCCACTGTGTCTTAATGATTATGGATCCTCAGTATTCTATCCACTGTCTTAATGATTATGGATCCTCAGTATTCTATCCACTGTGTCTTAATGATTATGGATCCTCAGTATTCTATCCACTGTGTCTTAATGATTATGGATCCTCAGTGTTCTATCCACTGTGTCTTAATGATTATGGATCCTCAGTGTTCTATCCACTGTGTCTTAATGATTATGGATCCTCAGTATTCTATCTACTGTGTCTTAATGATTATGGATCCTCAGTGTTCTATCCACTGTGTCTTAATGATTATGGATCCTCAGTATTCTATCCACTGTGTCTTAATGATTATGGATCCTCAGTATTCTATCCACTGTGTCTTAAGTCTCGTCATATCTGCTTTATTTGCCCTCAAGTGTTTTTTACTGTTATTTGTTTCTTGTTAGCTACTCTGCTCACTAGCTTGTTGTTGAGTGAATGTGCTATAACGTTAAACAGCTAGCTGACTGACTGCCGTGGCTATCCCAAAAGGACCCCTTTTGAAAGTTGGATAATCTTATCCTTGGAAGCTTTAAAAATATCCTTGCACTTTGATTTTGAACATTCAAAGCAACTGTGAAACGTCCATGGCAGAACTTCTGAGTGATAGGAAGCACCATCACAAGTTACCCTACGACACACAGTGCACACACCCGCCGTTACTATGACAACTAGTGTAGCCATGTCAGAAACTGACTGCTGTCTGAACACACACAAATACGATTTGGTAACTTGTAACTTGCTGTTGACAGTCAGTATTTCAGAACCGGATTTGAAGAAAACAACAGCTGATTTGAGCGTTAAGGCCTGCGGTGTGAACAGGGCTTTAATCATTATGGATCCTCAGTATTCCATACACTGCCTCTGCTACTTCCACTTTTAACCAGTAGCAAGGCTCAGTGTTTGTGTGTTGTAAAGCCTAAGGTGATTCTCTTTGGACAGAACCTCTTAGGACATCCAGACATGCAAGTTTATACCTTCAGTGTCCACCACAGTCAAGCCTACAGCTTACAGAAGGCCGAGGCAATACAACAAGTTAGTTCTGCCCAACCAAAAAGTTACGTCATATTATCATGTTTTTGTTGGGAAATATGCATCAGATGACATTAAAATGCACTTGTGTTGATTTTGTGTTGATTTTCTAGCAAATGTGAGTAATCAGAGCAAAGCAAATGTATTTATATGACAACAACATAATGTGGCGCCCTTTAGGGGTTTAAACCCAGGGTTTAGATATGCTTGGCCCACTGTGACACCAATCAGATCAGAGTCCAAAGACTTCTCTGTATCCTCATCATTATTACGCATCATCATTAGTCACCTCCATCACAGCCCAGAAGGACACAGAAGTCGACACAGATCCAAACAAAAGGGAAAATCAGTGTTCAAGTGTTTCAATGCTGTGCATGTGAATAGAGGATGACTAACTCGTCTCGTTGTGTATTTCTATGGCGCCCTGGGAAGAAGAATGCTATGACTCACACACAGGTGTGATTTCTGAACTGGACATTGGTTTCTGCTGCGGCACGAAATGTAATGTTCTATTCATCCTCGATGCAGAAATGAATAGCCTCCATGTATGTGGGTTGGATACATCTATAGCTTACACAATGGAACTCAGTCTCTCTCTCTCTCTCTCTCTCTCTCTCTCTCTCTCTCCTCTCTCTCTCTCTCTCTCTCTCTTCTCCCTCTCTTCCCTCTAGACATGTTCACACTGCAGCAGTACTAGCTGGAACCGACCCAGTTTAGCTTGGCTTGACTTGCCTTGACACAAAGGGTTAACCATAGAAATGGAATGACTGCAATTCTATTTCTCTGGGGTTAACGTTCATCAGTTCCTCTGCCACTCCCTCTTCTACACTGTCTCGCTCGTCACTCAACAAGGTCAAAGGTAACTAAATTAAGCATTTTCTCCCCCCATCTCACCCCCAGAAGGAGCACTGGGGTCCCTGTCCAAACTGGGCATGTTTAGCCTGTGGAATGCCTGGAACTCAAACATGAGATAAAGCCAATACGATCTCTGACCCCTCTTGGATCCTCGGTCCAATGCTCAAGATGGTATCTGAGCTTTCTTATCTACCCCAGAATGGGGCCCTGTGCTGGGCTTGAGTGTAGATAGTGTAGACCCCCACCACCACACCCCCCCCCCCCATGTCCCGTTCCCCAATGCTTTGAAAAGGATAAAAAGTGCACAGAGAGAGAGAGTGAGAGAGAGAGAGAGTGAGAGAGAGAGAGAGAGAGAGAGAGAGAGAGAGAGAGAGAGAGTGAGAGAGAGAGAGAGAGAGAGAGAGAGAGAGAGAGAGAGAGAGAGAGAGAGAGAGAGAGAGACTAAACTGAGTCGGGTCCAGCTCATACTGCTGCAGTGTGAGCGTGTTGACTGCAACTCAACCACAAACACACTTCATTAACCTGACCAAACACACTTCATTAGCCTGCCCAAACACACTTCATTGGCCTGACCAAGAATGACCTATTAGGCTGACGAATGACACCCTATTAGGCTGACCAAGAATGTCCTATTAGCCTGACCAAACACACTTCATTATTCCCTATTAGGCTGACCAATAATGATCTATTAGGCTGACCAAGAATTCCCTATTAGGCTGACCAAGAACGCCCTATTAGAATGACCAAGAACTCCCTATTAGGCTGACCAAGAACGCCCTATTAGGCTGACCAAGAACGCCCTATTAGGCTGACCAAGAACGCCCTATTAGGCTGACCAAGAACGCCCTATTTGGCTGACCAAGAACGCCCTATTTGGCTGACCATGAACGCCCTATTAGGCTGACCATGAACGCCCTATTAGGCTGACCAAGAACGCCCTATTAGGCTGACCAAGAACTCCCTATTAGGCTGACCAAGAACACCCTATTAGGCTGACCATGAACGCCCTATTAGGCTGACCAAGAACGCCCTATTAGGCTGACCAAGAACGCCCTATTAGGCTGACCAAGAACGCCCTATTAGGCTGACCAAGAACGCCCTATTAGGCTGACCAAGAATTAGGCTGACCAAGAACGCCCTATTAGGCTGACCAAGAACGCCCTATTAGGCTGACCAAGAACGCCCTATTAGGCTGACCAAGAACGCCCTATTAGGCTGACCCAAGAATTCCCTATTAGGCTGACCAAGAACGCCCTATTAGGCTGACCAAGAACTCCCTATTAGGCTGACCAAGAACGCCCTATTAGGCTGACCAAGAACGCCCTATTAGGCTGACCATGAACGCCCTATTAGGCTGACCAAGAACGCCCTATTAGGCTGACCAAGAACACCCTATTAGGCTGACCAAGAACTCCCTATTAGGCTGACCAAGAACTCCCTATTAGGCTGACCAAGAACGCCCTATTAGGCTGACCAAGAACGCCCTATTAGGCTGACCAAGAACGCCCTATTAGGCTGACCAAGAACGCCCTATTAGGCTGACCAAGAACACCCTATTAGGCTGACCAAGAACACCCTATTAGGCATTGGCAATCATCTCTCATTGAGCAGGTTAAACATCTACACACACTCTCTCCCTGACCAAAAACCTTTCTTCCAGAGCGATGAGGAATATTCCCTAGACCACCTCTCTCTCTGTGGGTATACTGCCTACGTATGCAATCATACCTCAGACCTCATAGATAATTGCCTGGATCTTGGATATTGGCTACTCGCTAACATGCCATGGCTTTACGTTGAGCTTTTCTATACCCCGGTTAAACATCGCAAAATTGCATTTCGGGAGCCCGGAGGCTCATTGAAAATCCTCAGGAATAATGTTTGACGCTTCCCCCCTGATCACATAAATATATATGAGAAGCTTGACTGGCACAAGATAGAGATACAGACACTTAAGTGAGTGAGATGGTTGATAGTTGGTTGGTTGTCAGCATTAGCGGGCTGCAGTGAAAGTTACTGCTGTTCTAGTTCTGAAACTGGACTGTCTGACTGTATTTAAGCATTTGCTTCCTCCATCCTTGTTTCCACAACTCCTGGCTTCCCTCTCAAACCTCATTGCTGGAGGAAATCCAGGGGAGGGACTTTGGATTCTCTGTTCCAATGCGATTAGAAAGAGAGGAATTGGAGGAAACAAGGACAGAGGAAACAAGGATATGGCGGCTAGTAACATTTTCCTGGGAGTGACTGTCCTATTCCACCTCTGTTGAATTAACAGGTCTATTCCAGCCCACCACCAGATCCACAATCCCAGCTCCTGTCTTGCTGTTTTAAAGGACACCGTACTATAGCTGGGGATTATTGCTAAACTCTCTTGGTAGCTCTGTACTCTAAACTCTCTCTTCCCTCTCCTCTCTCTCTCTCTCTCTCTCTCTCTCTCTCTCTCTCTCTCTCTCTCTCTCTCTCTCTCTCTCTCTCTCCCACCTGTCCCTCACAATGACATATCACCATGCTGTCCTTGTACACCTCTCCTGTCTGTCCATCTAAAAACAGACAGATCCCTCATCCCTGCAGAGAGCCCAGGTGAGTGAGTGAGAGAAACACAGAGAGTCAGGCAGAGAGAGGGAGAAACACAGAGAGTCAGGCAGAGAGAGGGAGAAACAGAAACAGAGAAACAATGGAGAAACAGAGAAACCAAGAGGGAGAGAAGGGAGGAAAAAATATAGAGAGGAATGCATTATGACTGGAGAAGGTTCTAGACCTCACAGGGAGAGGGAGAAGGAGAGGGAGAAAGAAGGGAGGAGAAAAGCAGGGTCCCCATGGTGTTCCAGACCGAGGCAGGGCGTTAATAAAAGCCTATCAGACATCTCTCTCCTAGAGGACACAGTACAGGCATGCACCGAGACACCACAAATAGCTACCACTGAAAGGAACAACTGGCCGGCTAATGTGTTCCCCAAGACAGACAGGGTGAGGGAGAGAGAGAAGAGAGGGACAAAGGGAGAGAGGACAAAGGGAGCAAGGAGATAGACAGGTGGAAAAAGAAGGAGAGAGAACATGGGGGGGAGAGAAGAGAGAGAGAGAGAACATGGGGGGAGAGAAAGAGAGAACAAGAGGGGAGAGTGAGGGAACATGGGGGAGGAGAGAGAAACATGGGGGTGAGAGAAAGAGGGAACGTGGGGGAGAGAGAAAGACGGAACATGGGGGAGAGAGAAAGAGGGTGAGGGAACATGGGGGAGAGAAAGAGGTAGAGAACATGGGGGATAGAGAAAAGAGAGAGGAACATGGGGGGAGAGAAAGAGGGAGAGAGAAAGAGGGAATGTGGGGGAGAGAGAAAGAGGGTGAGGGAACATGGGGGAGAGAGAAAGAGGGAACGTGGGGAGAGAGAAAGAGGGAGAGAGAGAGCAAGTAGAACATGGCAGAGTTTAATCTTTAGTGACTTGCTTACTTTACTGTAATCTGTATTTATTCAAATGGTGCGTGTGTATGTGTGCGTGTTTTTGTGTGTGTTTGTTTGCATCTGTGTGTGTGTGTGTGTGTGTGTGTGTGTGTGTGTGTGTGTGTGTGTGTGTGTGTGTGTGTGTGTGTGTGTGTGTGTGTGTGTGTGTGTGTGTGTGTGTGTGTGTGCCTGTGAGTGTGTGTGTGTGTGTGTGTGTGTGTGTGTGTGCCAGACACAGCAGTGTATGTGCCTGCCTGTTTCTGAGTGAGTGACCAGTGTGTATGAGCCTGACCAGGTGCCAGACACAGCCTGAGCCTGACCAGTGTGCCAGACACAGCAGAGCTATGAGCCTGACCAGCGGTGCCAGACACAGCAGAGCCCTACAGTGTGCCAGACACGGCAGAGCTATGAGCCTGACCAGTCCCTCCTCGGTGCCAGCCAGACACAGTCCCTCCTCGGTGCCAGACACAGCAGAGCTATGAGCCTGACCAGTCCCTCCTCGGTGCCAGACACAGCAGAGCTATGAGCCTGACCAGTCCCTCCTCGGTGCCAGACACAGCAGAGCAGAGCCTGACCAGCGGTATGAGCCTGACCAGTCCCTCCTCGGTGCCAGACACAGGCAGAGCTATGAGCCTGACCAGTCCCTCCTCGGTGCCAGACAGCAGAGCAGAGCTATGAGCCTGACCAGTCCCTCCTCGGTGCCAGACACAGCAGAGCTATGAGCCTGACCAGTCCCTCCTCGGTGCCAGACACAGCAGAGCTATGAGCCTGACCAGTGAGCCTGACCCCTCCTCGGTGCCAGACACGGCAGAGCTATGAGCCTGACCAGTCCCTCCTCGGTGCCAGACACAGCAGAGCTATGAGCCTGACCAGTCCCTCCTCGGTGCCAGACACAGCAGAGCTATGAGCCTGACCAGTCCTCGGTCCTATGAGCCTGACCAGTCCCTCCTCGGTGCCAGACACAGCAGAGCTATGAGCCTGACCAGTCCCTCCTCGGTGCCAGACACGGTGGCAGAGCTATGAGCCTGACCAGTCCCTCCTCGGTGCCAGACACAGCAGAGCTATGAGCCTGACCAGTCCCTCCTCGGTGCCAGACACAGCAGAGCTAGCCTGACCAGTGAGCCTGACCAGTCCCTCCTCGGTGCCAGACACAGCAGAGCTATGAGCCTGACCAGTCCCTCCTCGGTGCCAGACACAGCAGAGCTATGAGCCTGACCAGTCCTCCTCGGTGCCAGACACGGCAGAGCTATGAGCCTGACCAGTCCCTCCTCGGTGCCAGACACAGCAGAGCTATGAGCCTGACCAGTCCCTCCTCGGTGCCAGACACGGCAGAGCTATGAGCCTGACCAGTCCCTCCTCGGTGCCAGACACAGCAGAGCTATGAGCCTGACCAGTCCCTCCTCGGTGCCAGACACAGCAGAGCTATGAGCCTGACCAGTCCCTCCTCGGTGCCAGACACAGCAGAGCTATGAGCCTGACCAGTCCCTCCTCGGTGCCAGACACAGCAGAGTTCCTCCTCGGTGCCAGACACGGCAGAGCTATGAGCCTGGCCAGCCTGAGCCAGTCCCTCCTCGGTGCCAGACACAGCAGAGCATGAGCCGGTGACAGCAGAGTTCCCTCCTCGGTGCCAGACACGAGCAGAGCTATGAGCCTGACCAGTCCTCCCGGTGCCAGACACCAGAGCTATGAGCCTGACTAGTCCTCCTCGGTGCCAGACACGGCAGAGCTATGAGCCTGACCAGTCCCTCCTCGGTGCCAGACACACAGAGCAGAGGAGCCTGACCAGTCCCTCCTCGGTGCCAGACACGGCAATGTTAGCCTCCCCTAATAGGTGAAAGCTTTACACACCACACATATTGGATTCTCAATCTGAGGTCCCCGCTTGTTAAAAATAACAGACCAAGTGAGACCAAGGGTTTGACATTTCCAGACCAGGGTATCCCCTTGTTTGTGACCTTTACTGATATGTGATTCTCTATTCTCAAGTGATTTCCCACAGGGTGGGCTCACCCGTTTATGCTGAAAATAACCATGAAGGTAACAAAAAGGAGGGAGGGTGCTGATATTTCCAGACCAGGGTATCCCCTTCTTTTTTCTCCAAACAGGAAAATCCCTGCTAACATACATACTGTAATCCCTGCTAACATACATACTGTAATCCCTGCTAGCATACATACTGTAATCCCTGCTAGCATACATACTGTAAAACCCTGCTAGCATACATACTGTAATCCCTGCTAGCATACATACTGTAAAACCCTGCTAGCATACATACTGTAAATCCCTGCTAGCATACATACTGTAATCCCTGCTAGCATACATACTGTAAAACCCTGCTAGCATACATACTGTAATCCCTGCATACATACTGTAAACCCCTGCTAACATACATACTGTAATCCCTGCTAGCATACATACTGTAAAACCCTGCTAGCATACATATTGTAAAACCCTGCTAGCATACACTGTAAAACCCTGCTAGCATACATAAACCCTGCTAGCATACATACTGTAAAACCCTGCTAGCATACATACTGTAAAACCCTGCTAGCATACATACTGTAATCCCTGCTAGCATACATACTGTAAAACCCTGCTAGCATACATACTGTAAAACCCTGCTAGCATACATACTGTAATCCCTGCTAGCATACATACTGTAAAACCCTGCTAGCATACATACTGTAAATCCCTGCTAACATACATACTGTAATCCCTGCTAGCATACATACTGTAAAACCCTGCTAGCATACATACTGTAAAACCCTGCTAGCATACACACTGTAAAACCCTGCTAGCATACATACTGTAAAACCCTGCTAGCATACACACTGTAAAACCCTGCTAGCATACACACTGTAAAATCCTGCTAGCATACACACTGTACAATCCTGCTAGCATAAGTACTGTAACACCCTGCTAGCATACATACTGTAAAACCCTGCTAGCATACAGACTGTAAAACCCTGCTAGCATACATACTGTAAAACCCTGCTAGCATACAGACTGTATAACCCTGCTAGCATACATACTGTAAAACCCTGCTAGCATACACACTGTAAAACCCTGCTAGCATACATACTTTAATGACTTTTGCTCAACTGCAAAAAATGTGTGTTTATATTTCAGAGTTTGTGAAAAGGAGGCAGTTAAATACAATTTAAGGGGCTTTATTGACATAGGAAACATATGTTTACATTACCAAAGCAAGTGAAACGGATAAACAAAAGTGAAATAAACAACACAAAAGTGAACAGTAAGTATTACACTCACAAGTAATAATAGTATAATAGACATTTCAAATGTCATATTATCTCTCTCTCTCTCTCTCTCTCTCTCTCTCTCTCTCTCTCTCTCTCTCTCTCTCTCTCTCTCTCTCTCTCTCTGTCTGTCTCTCTCTCTCGCACGCTCTGAGGGATTTCCCCCTCTTGCTGTTAGCACAGCTGTCTCACCAACTGTGTCTTCTCTTCTCTGTCAAGAGGCACCTCAGCCGTTTGTCATTGACGTTTCCATGGCAACATGTGGCATCAGGAGTAATACAGTTACTTAAAAAATAAAATGATATTGTTTCTTCTGTAGGTTTAGTCCACTAATAGTAAGGACAGTTTAGTTGTGGGAACGTTGTGGGAACGTTTTGGGGAAGTTGGGGGGATTCCAAGACTGGAATTTCCCAGACTTCCCAGCTTCTGTGATATCAAAGCTGGGTATCAGAACTTGAAATGTGAGTCAGATATCCCCCAGCCGGTGACCGTCTGTCCATCCTCCTCGTGATTCACTCTGTTCCAAGTTATGTCACCGATGTCTTGGTAAAGGTTAGGAACTACTAGAAATAGTAACAGACTTACACAGTCGGATTGGAAAATCCTTAAGATGTTTAGCCCCCTAACTTGTCACTGGTGACTTTTAGGTATCTACCTCGATCTGTGTGCGGGGGACAATTAGGCGACATTGTCTTAGCATTTAGCCTCTTCATAATGCTCCTATCAATCTGGTTTGCACTGGTGCAGAGAGGTGAGGAAAACTCCAGAAAATATCAGATATGTTTCAGAGCCTGACTAGGTTAGAATGGTCCCATTGAATTGTCCTCTCAGGAGGGGCATTGATTTCCCTTTCAAATGTTTTTTTTTTACTGTGCATGTTATCCACTGCATGTGCTTCATCATGTTGGTTGATGTGTCTGCGTGTGGGAGGTAGTTCCCCATCACTGAATAAGCGTGTATCCTTTGTGTGTGTGTGAGGTAGGCTTCCCTGGTCGTTTCCATGGTTTCTGTTGACTTCAATGCCAATGTGTGTGTGTGTGTGTGTGTGTGTGTGTGTGTGTGTGTGTGTGTGTGTGTGTGTGTGTGTGTGTGTGTGTGTGTGTGTGTGTGTGTGTGTGTGTGTGTGTGTGTGTGTGTGTGACTGTGCATGTGTGCATGTTTGCCTGTTTGATTGCCTGTGTGTGTTTCAGTTTGTGTATGCCCGTGTGTGTGTGCCTGTGTCTGTGTCTGTGTGTGACCATATACCCAGGCTCACTGTCAGAGGAGGGTTGCTTCTCTTCCATTTCCAACTGCCCTCCTTTACCATACTGCCTGCGTCTTTGTGTCATGGAAAACCCCTGTTATTTAAACATCATTCTGTGGATCAGTCAGATATGATAGAATAAGATATACAGGCCAGATTACTCACACACTCACTCACACACACACACACACTCATACACACTCACACACACACACACAAACACACAGTCACACACACACACACTCACTCACACTCAAACACATAAACCTTGAAATCAGCAGAAACCACAAAAACGAACAGGGAAACCACTGGTGACACTACCTCACCGTATAGACTGCAGAGGCAGCCTGTGTTGTGTTCCATTAGACTTCAGAATACAGAGTAGTCTCTGGGTCACCCTGACACCTTGGTCATGTAAGCAGTGTAACAAAGGATGCATTTTCCCAGCCAGTGGAAACCTCCCGTCATCGTTCCACTAGCAGGTGGCAGGTTATCCTCGGAAATAAAGTGTGACTGTGTGTCCATTTAGGATGACGGCAGGTGGATGATTGATATTTGATGGGATGATAGGAGTTTGTGTTGTTAACGGAATGTGATTGGCAGAACGGGTGTTGTGGAGGATGAGGGCTGCAGTAGGTATCTCAGATAGAGGGGAGTGAGGCCTGTCTGTCTGCCTGTCTGCTTGTCTGCCTGTCTGTCTTTCTACATGTCTGGGTCCCCAAAGCACACACATCCCTGGGTCGCGCCTCCTTTCAGTTTGCTGCAGCAAGTGACTTGAACGAGCTGCAAGAAACACTCAAACTGGACCGTTTTATCTCCATCTCTTCATTCAAAGACTCAATCATGGACAGTCTTACTGACAGTTGTCGTTGCTTGGCTTAATGTATTGGTTTTCTCTACCTTCTTGCCCTTTGTGCTGTTGTCTGTGCCCAATATGTTTGTACCATGTTTTTTACTGCTACCATGTTGTGCTGCTGCCATGTTGTGTTGTTGCCATGTTGTGTTGCTACCATGCTGTGTTTTCATGTGTTTCTGTCGTGCTATGTTGTTGTCTTAGGTCTCTCTTTATCAGAGATCAAGGTAAGACCCTGATGCAGACTGTCGAAGTAACAGTGTTTAATGTTCCAACGGAGACAAGCAGTAGACAGGTCAAGGCAGGCTGAGGTCGGTAATCCAGAGACAAGCAGTAGACAGGTCAAGGCAGGCAGAGGTCGGTAAACCAGAGACAAGCAGTAGACAGGTCAAGGCAGGCTGAGGTCGGTAATCCAGAGACAAGCAGTAGACAGGTCAAGGCAGGCTGAGGTCGGTAATCCAGAGACAAGCAGTAGACAGGTCAAGGCAGGCTGAGGTCGGTAAACCAGAGACAAGCAGTAGACAGGTCAAGGCAGGCTGAGGTCGGTAATCCAGAGACAAGCAGTAGACAGGTCAAGGCAGGCTGAGGTCGGTAATCCAGAGACAAGGAGTAGACAGGTCAAGGCAGGCTGAGGTCGGTAATCCAGAGACAAGCAGTAGACAGGTCAAGGCAGGCTGAGGTCGGTAATCCAGAGACAAGGAGTAGACAGGTCAAGGCAGGCTGAGGTCGGTAATCCAGAGACAAGCAGTAGACAGGTCAAGGCAGGCTGAGGTCGGTAATCCAGAGACAAGCAGTAGACAGGTCAAGGCAGGCTGAGGTCGGTAATCCAGAGACAAGCAGTAGACAGGTCAAGGCAGGCTGAGGTCGGTAAACCAGAGACAAGCAGTAGACAGGTCAAGGCAGGCTGAGGTCGGTAATCCAGAGACAAGCAGTAGACAGGTCAAGGCAGGCTGAGGTCGGTAATCCAGAGACAAGCAGTAGACAGGTCAAGGCAGGCTGAGGTCGGTAATCCAGAGACAAGCAGTAGACAGGTCAAGGCAGGCTGAGGTCGGTAATCCAGAGACAAGCAGTAGACAGGTCAAGGCAGGCTGAGGTCGGTAAACCAGAGACAAGGAGTAGACAGGTCAAGGCAGGCTGAGGTCGGTAATCCAGAGACAAGCAGTAGACAGGTCAAGGCAGGCTGAGGTCGGTAATCCAGAGACAAGCAATAGACAGGTCAAGGCAGGCTGAGGTCGGTAAACCAGAGACAAGCAGTAGACAGGTCAAGGCAGGCTGAGGTCGGTAATCCAGAGGGAGGCAGAGGTACAGGTCGGCAGGCAGGATCAGGTTCGGGGGCAGGCAGAGGGGTCAGGCAGGCGGGCTCAGAGACAGGACAGGCAAGGGTCAAGACCGGGAGGAATAGCATAAAGAATAGATGCAGGAGTACTGGAAAACACGCTGGTTGACTTGAAAAACATACAAGACGAACTGGCAACAAACAGACAGAGAAAACAGTTATAAATACACAGGGGAAATTGGGGAAGACAGGTGACACCTGGAGGGGTGTGTGACAAGTACAAGGACAGGTGAAACAGATCAGGTAGTGTAGTGTTATGGTGTTGTGATGTGTGTTTTGTCCTATACTTTTCATTTTTAATCCCAGCCCCCATCCCTGGAGGTGGCCATCCAGAGGTACAGGTGGCAGGCTGAGGTCATTGTAAATAGCCAGTTAACATAGGTTACATTTCGGCAGGCTGACCTCAGTTCATCACCAGAGGGACCCTGCCTTAGTACATCACCTAGGCAGGCTGACCTCAGTTCATCAGAGGGAGGCAGAGACAGGTCAAGGCACCCTGACCTCAGTTAATCCAGAGACACAGTAGACAGGTCAAGGCAGGCTGAGGTCGGTAATCACCAGACCCTGACCTCAGTTCAGGTCAAGGCAGGCTGAGGTCTGACCTCAGGTCAATCCAGAGTTCAGGCAGAGGACAGTTCATTAGGCAGGCTGACCTCAGTTCATCATCACCCTGACCTCAGGGAGGCCCTACAGTTCGGCAGGCAGGATCAGGTTCACCTTCACCCAGAGGGGTCAGGCACCTTCACTCTGACCTCAGTTCAGACAGGACTGGCTCAGTTCATCAAGACCGGGAGGAATAGTTCATAAAGAATAGATGCAGGAGTACTGAAAACACGCTCAGTTGACTTGAAAAACATACAAGACCTCAGTTCATCACCTGGCAACAAACAGACAGAGAAAACAGTTACCTTAAATACACAGGGGAAATTGGGGAAGATCACCTGACACCTGGAGGGGTTCATTACCTTCACTCTGACTCAGTTCATCAGGACAGGTGAAACAGATCAGGTAGTGTAGTGTTACCCTGGTGTTGTGATGTGTGTTTTACCTATACTTTTCATTTTTAATCCCAGTTCCCCATCCCTGACCTCAGTTCATCACCCGGAGGTGACCTTAGTTCAGGCCGTCATTGTAAATAGCCTCAGTTAACTATAGGTTACATTAAAAAAACACCCTGACCTCAGTTCATCACCAACACCCTGACCTCAGTTCATCACCTACACCCTGACCTCAGTTCATCACCTACACCCTGACCTCAGTTCATCACCTTCACCCTGACCTCAGTTCATCACCTACACCCTGACCTCAGTTCATCACCTACACCCTGACCTCAGTTCATCACCTTCACCCTGACCTCAGTTCATCACCTACACCCTGACCTCAGTTCATCACCTCACCTTCACCCTGACCTCAGTTCATCACCTACACCCTGACCTCAGTTCATCACCTACACCCTGACCTCAGTTCATCACCTTCACCCTGACCTCAGTTCATCACCTACACCCTGACCTCAGTTCATCACCTTCACCCTGACCTCAGTTCATTACCTACACCCTGACCTCAGTTCATCACCTTCACCCTGACCTCAGTTCATCACCTTCACCCTGACCTCAGTTCATCACCTACACCCTGACCTCAGTTCATCACCTTCACCCTGACCTCAGTTCATCACCTACACCCTGACCTCAGTTCATTACCTACACCCTGACCTCAGTTCATTACCTACACCCTGACCTCAGTTCATCACCTTCACCCTGACCTCAGTTCATCACCTACACCCTGACCTCAGTTCATCACCTTCACCCTGACCTCAGTTCATCACACATTTCACCCATAATGATCAACTCCCAGAAAAGGGATGAAAAAGTGACTCATAATCCCTCAGTAGGACGTTGATCATCAGGTCTGTTTATCGGTACAGTGACGTGATGTGGCTAGGCAGCAGTCCCATGGTGGCTTGCTGGCTGCTCTCTGCTGGGACGCTGAGAGGACCATCCCTTCTGCCCAGCCATGACATAATGGTCACAGTGCTGCATGGCCTCATCAGCCTGACATTGCCCTCTGTACAGTATCAGCATCCCTAGAGGACCAAAGGCTGAAGTGCTTTTTCATATTCTACTTGGAAACAAGTACAAGGTGCTTTCCTATTGGTTGAAATCTGTTTCGAGATGCTTTCCTATTGGTTGAAATGGGTTTTGAATATTTGAGATTTTTTCCTATTGGATGATATCCTGCTTAAGTATTTGTGATTCTTTCCTATTGGTTGAAGTGGGTTTGGGATGTTTGAGATGCTTTCCTATTGGATGATGTCCTGCGTAAGTATTTGCGATGCTTTCCTATTGGTTGAAATTGTTTGCAAGTAATTGTGCTTGGATACTCGCTGAGATCTGTTTCAAGCAAGTATTCAAGGTGGTTTCATGTTTTGGTCGAATGAGACATACAGAACTACTAGTGCTGCTTCAATAGGGAATGTATTGCCCTTTTAAATAGGAATCATTGGGGATGCTTCAATAGGCGGTGTATTGCCCTTTTAAATAGGAATCATTCGCGATGCTATTTAGTAGGTAAATACATCCCTTCTAGTGAAATGGGAAGCTATTGGTGCTGTGTGTATCCAGTGGGTATTCGAACCCTTGTAATTCCTGGCATTGGTGCTGCTTCAATAGGTAGATGGCAGCCAGCCGATTGACTGGGAGGAGGAATTGGAGCTGTTTTATTGTGGTAAACAGGCTGTGCTGCAGAGATAGCACTGAGGCCATTTACCCAGATGACACTGAGCTGATGATAGCCAGGCACACACTGGAGCTCTCTGCCCGAGCAGGCGGCATGCATACATACATTCATGCATGCAGATGCTCACACACACAGGATTGAAAATGCACACTCACACACACTAACGCTCTCACACGCACACTGCCTGTCCTCTCTCTCAGCCACCACTCACTCAATCCTCAGTCCCACTGTCCTCCATGTTCTGAGTCTCTCTACCTTTTCTCCTTTCCAGAATAACGCATCTCAGTGCCACTGGAGATATCATAAACCACAACGCAACACAACGTAATCAAATGTCATCACAATACATCTGAATGTAAACCCTTCAAATACGGTTTTAGTTTGGGGCAGTTCAGAGTTCATTTCGTTTTTTTGGCGGGTCATTATCTGTGTCCTATTTGTGCTGGCGGTTGGATATTGGGGAGGATGACCTCATGTCACAAGACAGCTGCCATCATCCACCAGACTGCTTATGATACAGAGCCACTCTAGACTTAGTACGCTGGGTTGTAGAATGGCCGGGACTGAGGAGTGATACCATGGTTAATAAACCAGTGTGATTACTTACTGAGTGTAGGAGTGATGTGATGTGGTTAAACCAGTGTGATTACTTACTGAGTGTAGTAGTGACCGGTGTGATTACTTACTGTGGTGTAGGAGTGACACTGTGTTTAAACCAGTGTGATTATGTAATAAGTGTGCTGTGGTTAAACCAGGATTATGTAATAAGTGTTGATGCTGTGGTTAAACCAGTGTGATTATGTAATAAGTGTAGGAGTGATGCTGTGGTTAAACCAGTGTGATTACATAATGAGTGTAGGAGTGACACTGTGTTTAAACCAGTGTGATTACATAATGAGTGTAGGAGTGATGCTGTGGTTAAACCAGTGTGATTACTTAATGAGTGTAGGAGTGATGCTGTGGTTAAACCAGTGTGATTACATAATGAGTGTAGGAGTGATGCTGTGGTTAAACCAGTGTGATTATGTAATGAGTGTAGGAGTGATGCTGTGGTTAAACCAGTGTGATTATGTAATGAGTGTAGGAGTGATGCTGTGTTTAAACCAGTGTGATTATGTAATGAGTGTAGGAGTGATGCTGTGTTTAAACCAGTGTGATTATGTAATATGTAAAGTGTAGGAGTGATGCTGTGGTTAAACCAGTGTGATTATGTAGGAGTGATGCTGTGTTAAACCAGTGTGGAGTGAGTGCTGTGTTTAAACCAGTGTGATTATGTAATGATTGATGTTTAAACCAGTGTGATTATGTAAAGTGTAGGAGTGATGCTGTGTTTAAACCAGTGATTATGTAATGAGTGTAGGAGTGATGCTGTGTTTAAACCAGTGTGATTATGTAATGAGTGTAAGAGTGATGCTGTGGTTAATCCAGTGTGATTACTTAATGAGTGTAGGAGTGATGCTGTGGTTAAACCAGTGTGATTACTTAATGAGTGTAGGAGTGATGCTGTGGTTAAACCAGTGTGATTACTTAATGAGTGTAGGAGTGATGCTGTGGTTAAACCAGTGTGATTACATAATGAGTGTAGGAGGATGTGATGCTAATGAGTTAAACCAGTGTGATTATGTAATGAGTGTAGGAGTGATGCTGTGGTTAAACCAGTGTGATTATGTAATGAGTGTAGGAGTGATGCTGTGTTTAAACCAGTGTGATTATGTAATAAGTGTAGGAGTGATGCTGTGTTTAAACCAGTGTGATTATGTAATAAGTGTAGGAGTGATGCTGTGGTTAAACCAGTGTGATTATGTAATGAGTGTAGGAGTGATGCTGTGTTTAAACCAGTGTGATTATGTAATAAGTGTAGGAGTGATGCTGTGTTTAAACCAGTGATTATGTAATGAGTGTAGGAGTGATGCTGTGTTTAAACCAGTGTGATTATGTAATGAGTGTAAGAGTGATGCTGTGGTTAATCCAGTGTGATTACATGATAAGTGTAGGAGTGATGCTGTGGTTAAACCAGTGTGATTACTTAATGAGTGTAGGAGTGATGCTGTGGTTAAACCAGTGTGATTACTTAATGAGTGTAGGAGTGATGCTGTGGTTAAACCAGTGTGATTACATAATGAGTGTAGGAGTGATGCTGTGGTTAAACCAGTGTGATTATGTAATGAGTGTAGGAGTGATGCTGTGGTTAAACCAGTGTGATTATGTAATGAGTGTAGGAGTGATGCTGTGTTTAAACCAGTGTGATTATGTAATAAGTGTAGGAGTGATGCTGTGTTTAAACCAGTGTGATTATGTAATAAGTGTAGGAGTGATGCTGTGGTTAAACCAGTGTGATTATGTAATGTTAAACCAGTGTATGGAGTGATGCTGTGTTTAAACCAGTGTGATTATGTAATAAGTGTAGGAGTGATGCTGTGTTTAAACCAGTGATTATGTAATGAGTGTAAGTGATGCTGTGTTTAAACCAGTGTGATTATGTAATGAGTGTAAGAGTGATGCTGTGGTTAATCCAGTGTGATTACATGATAAGTGTAGGAGTGATGCTGTGGTTAATCCAGTGTGATTACATAATAAGTGTAGGAGTGATGCTGTGGTTAATCCAGTGTGATTATGTAATGAGTGTAGGAGTGATGCTGTGGTTAAACCAGTGTGATTATGTAATGAGAGTAGGAGTGACACTGTGTTTAAACCAGTGTGATTATGTAATGGGTGTAGGAGTGATGCCGTGGTTAATCCAGTGTGATTATGTAATAAGTGTAGGAGTGATGCTGTGGTTAAACCAGTGTGATTATGTAATGAGTGTAGGAGTGATGCTGTGGTTAAACCAGTGTGATTATGTAATGAGT
Organism: Oncorhynchus masou masou; assembly: GCF_036934945.1. Lineage (NCBI taxonomy): Eukaryota > Metazoa > Chordata > Actinopteri > Salmoniformes > Salmonidae > Oncorhynchus > Oncorhynchus masou. Next base: position 16,961,483 of record NC_088238.1, on the reverse strand, counting down.
GTAGGAGTGATGCTGTGGTTAAACCAGTGTGATTATGTAATGAGTGTAGGAGTGACACTGTGTTTAAACCAGTGTGATTATGTAATGAGTGTAGGAGTGATGCTGTGGTTAATCCAGTGTGATTATGTAATGAGTGTAGGAGTGATGCTGTGGTTAATCCAGTGTGATTACATAATAAGTGTAGGAGTGATGCTGTGTTTAAACCAGTGTGATTATGTAATGAGTGTAGGAGTGATGCCGTGGTTAAACCAGTGTGATTATGTAATGAGTGTAGGAGTGATGCTGTGGTTATACCAGTGTGATTATGTAATGAGTGTAGGAGTGACACTGTGTTTAAACCAGTGTGATTATGTAATGGGTGTAGGAGTGATGCTGTGGTTAATCCAGTGTGATTATGTAATGAGTGTAGGAGTGATGCTGTGGTTAATCCAGTGTGATTACATAATAAGTGTAGGAGTGATGCTGTGTTTAAACCAGTGTGATTATGTAATGGGTGTAGGAGTGATGCTGTGGTTAATCCAGTGTGATTATGTAATGAGTGTAGGAGTGATGCTGTGGTTAAACCAGTGTGATTATGTAATGAGTGTAGGAGTGATGCTGTGGTTAATCCAGTGTGATTACATAATAAGTGTAGGAGTGATGCTGTGTTTAAACCAGTGTGATTATGTAATGAGTGTAGGAGTGACACTGTGTTTAAACCAGTGTGATTGTCAGGGTTTTCGTCGGGAGAAAGAGAGGAGGACCAAAGCGCAACGTTGTAAGTGTTCATGATGATTTTTAATTAAACCTCAGAACACTAAACAATAAATGACAATGTGAAATTACAAAACCGAAACAGTACCGTGTGGCCCAAACACTCACATGGAAACAAACACGCACAAACCAAAAGTGAAACCCAGGCTAAGTATGATTCTCAATCAGGGACAACAATTGACAGCTGCCTGGGCGGCAGGATAGCCTAGTGGTTAGAGCGTTGGACTGGTAACCGAAAGGTTGCAAGTTCAAATCCCCGAGCTGACAAGGTACAAATCTGTTGTTCTGCCCCTGAACAGGCAGTTAACCCACTGTTCCTAGGCCGTCATTGAAAATAAGAATTTGTTCTTAACTGACTTGCCTAGTAAAATAAAGGTTAAATTAAAAATTGAGAACCATACTTGGCCGAACTCAAAAAAACAACATAGAAAAACAAACATAGACTTCACGCCCTGACCATACTAAAACAAAGGAACTAAGGTCAGAACGTGACAGTGATTACATAGTGAATGTAGCAGTGACACCGTGGTTAAACAGCCAGAAAAGGTTACAGGCTGTGGAGAGGTGCTTAGTGAGCAGCCCTCTGAGTGCTATGGTATAACACAGATGCATGCATGCGCTCAAACGTGCATGTTCACACACGTACTGTGTGTACTTATGCATGCACACACACGCGCGCACACACACACACACTTGACAACTTCAAACCCCTTCTAAATGACCTGGCCAGGAAACAAAAAGAAGAATGTTCTCCGTCCTCCAAACGCAACCAGACCATGTTACACACCAATGACCGCTATCCACTGACCGCTGTCGTCAACTGTCCCAGGACCAGCTGGTGTCCATGTATCCTATAGAGATCTGTCTGGAGAAATCCCTGGGCTGTGTGCTCTGTGTTGGCTGAGATGTTGGTTCCTGGAAAGATTTAGTCTATCAGTTATTTCATATTATTGAAAACCAAGTCTCCTTTCAATCTTTGTATTTGCAGAATAACCCCAGGAGATAAAGTTAGCGGAGATCTCTACTTTATTATACTGTAGCAGGTATTTTATGTGACACGTTTCGATTTTGTTCCCTGCGTAATGTAAGGTACCCCTATGTCACCAGGCGGAGCTGGTGGTCATGTTTCAGCTTGGGGACAAAGTGACACTGTGCCTCACATGCCCATAATGCCCCTTGGTACTAGTAACTCTTGAACTCCCTCCTTCTTTCCAAAACTTCTCTTCTCCTCTTCTCCTCCTCCTAGAAACTTTAAATAATAGATAGGTGCCTTGTGTCACCACAATGTTGGCATGTCACCCCATGGCATCTGATTGCCACTTCCAATGACATGATGGAATATGTTTGGCTGGTGTTGGTTTTCACCACGTAAAAGCTGCAATATTGATGAAGGGGTGAGGTTGATTTTTCCACTGCTTCAGTCCCCTGCTCTCTCTCTTTCTGTGCCTGTCCCAATCACCTGATACGGGTGGCGTGCTGCCGGGGCAGGGCCTGGGTAATGGGTGGATGGTTAGGCGGACGAGCAAGAAGAGGAGAAGAGCGAAGGAGAGAAGAGAGGAAGTGTTGTACATTTTCCATCTGCTGTGAAAGTGGAGCAGCTCATTATGGCAGAGTGCTCTCCACTGAGCTGATCTGAAGAGAGAGCGGGAGAGAGAGAGAGAGACAGAGACAGACAGACAGACAGACAGACAGACAGACAGACAGACAGACAGACAGACAGACAGACAGACAGACAGACAGAGAGAAATAGAGAGACAGAGAGAGAGAGAGAGAGAGACAGAGAGAAATAGAGAGACAAAAGAGAGAGAGCGAAAACCATATTATGTAGCAATGTACGAGTTCACAGAGGCGTGCATGTATGTATGTATCTTTGTTCATGTTTACGGTTGTATGAGTATGCCAGGGTTTGTGTCTGTCTGAAAAGGTGTACTCATGCGTGTCAGTGTGGCGCCTGAGTGTTTGCCTTTGGGTGCTGATTCTGAACACTGAGACTGAGCAGTGTGTTAGATCCATAAATTAGGCTATTTGCTCTAGTCTTTGTTGAAGAGTCGTGGCTATAGTATCCCCCTGGGCATTACCTACAATATACTGGCCAACCCCTGAGACACTAACTTAGGCTTAGGGCTATGTCTCACACAATCACACACAAACACACAGCCTGTTTCTTTCTTTGTGTCTGCCTGTGTCGTCCTCCTCCTCTGCAGTGTGTTTCAGCTGCTTAGATAGTTAATGCAATTGGGTCTCACTGAATAAATCATGCTCTCAGAAGTGTGTAAATAATGAAGGGAGTTTGCAGTCATACAGAGGGAGGTGCTTAACAGGATCAGTTAGAAACTCAGAGGATAGGACTCCAAGACATGGTCTGGTGGTCTGGTGGCCTGGTGGTCTGGTGGCCTGTTGGTCTGGTGGTCTGGTGGCCTGGTGGTCTGGTGGCTTGGTGGCCTGGTGGCCTGGTGGTATCTTGGTCTGGTGGTCTGGTGGCCTGGTGGTCTGGTGGTCTGGTGGTCTGGTGGCCTGGTGGCCTGTTGGTCTGGTGGTCTGGTGGCTTGGTGGTCTGGTGGTCTGGTGGCCTGGTGGTCTGGTGGCCTGTTGGTCTGGTGGTCTGGTGGTCTGGTGGCCTGTTGGTCTGGTGGTCTGGTGGTCTGGTGGTCTGGTGGTCTGGTGGTCTGGTGGCCTGGTGGTCTGGTGGTCTGGTGGCTTGGTGGCCTGGTGGCCTGGTGGTATCTTGGTCTGGTGGTCTGGTGGTCTGGTGGCCTGGTCTGGTGGTCTGGTGGTCTGGTGGCCTGGTGGTCTGGTGGTCTGGTGGCCTGGGGGCCTGGTGGTCTGGTGGTCTGGTAGTCTGGTGGCCTGGTGGTCTGGTGGCCTGGTGGTCTAGTGGCCTGGTGGTCTGGTGGTCTGGTGGCCTGGGGTCTGGTGGCCTGGTGGCCTGGTGGTCTGGTGGTCTGATGGCCTGGTGGTCTGGTGGTCTGGTGGTCTGAAGGCCTGGTGGTCTGGTGGCCTGGTGGCCTGGCATCTCAACGGAAGAGAGATGTGACCTGGTGACCTGGCATCTTAATGGAAGAGAGAACATAGCCTGGCATTTTATTGGAAGAGAGACATGACCTGGTAACCTGGCATCTTAATGGAAGAGAGATGTGGCCTGGTGGCCTGGCATCTAAATTGATCAATGGAAGAGAGACATGGCCTGGTCGCCAAGCATCTCAATGGAAGAGAGACATGGCCTGGTGGCCTGGCATCTTAATGGAAGAGAGACATGGCCTGGTGGCCTGGCATCTTAATGGAAGAGAGATGTGGCCTGGTGGCCTGGCATCTTAATGGAAGAGAGATGTGGCCTGGTGGCCTGGCATCTCAATGGAAAAGAGACATGGCCTGGTGGCCTGGCATCTTAATGGAAGAGAGACATGGCCTGGTGGCCTGGCATTTTAATGGAAGAGAGACATGGCCTGGTGGCCTGGCATTTTAATGGAAGAGAGATGTGGCCTGGTGGCCTGGCATCTCAATGGAAAAGAGACATGGCCTGGTGGCCTGGCATCTCAATAGAAAAGAGACATGGCCTGGTGGCCTGGCATCTTAATGGAAGAGAGACATGGCCTGGTGGCCTGGCATCTTAATGGAAGAGAGACATGGCCTGGTGGCCTGGCATTTTAATGGAAGAGAGATGTGGCCTGGTGGCCTGGCATCTTAATGGAAGAGAGATGTGGCCTGGTGGCCTGGCATCTTAATGGAAGAGAGACATGGCCTGGTGGCCTGGCATCTTAATGGAAGAGAGACATGGCCTGGTGGCCTGGCATCTTAATGGAAGAGAGACAGGGACTGGTGGCCTGTTTTAATGGAAATGGGGCATTGTTCTCTCCTCTCTGTGGTCCCCAACCCTGTGATTAACACAAAGCAATTCCCTGGTGAGAGTTTCAAAGAGAGTTTCCTTCTGTGCTTTTTGTCCCTTGGGCTTGATGTCACACTTAAAGATGCATCATGGCAAGCAATCATGTCCCTCTGCTGCTGGAGGGCACCATGGAAACACGGATAAAAGAACGACAGAGAGAGAGAGAGAGAGAGAGAAAACCAGAGGAAGATAGAGAAAGGGGGAAAGAGGGAATTCCTCACAGACATGCTGCTGAGAAGACGTCCATTCCGGAGTATGTAAAAGTTATTTCAAAGTGTTTGAATTGTTTTATTGCCACAGGCTTGGTCACAGGCCCAGTGGAGGTTTGTCAGGAGGACAGATAGAGGCACAGGAGCCTCATTAGAAAAACCAGCACCAAAGTGCTCACTGTGGAGACATTCACATATCCTTGTCCTTGTCAGGAACGGATCTCCAATCCCTGAAGGTCGAGTTCCTGCGCCGGACCTCTGAAATTATATCGTGTTGAATTCATCTTTCAATATGTTTTCATATTGGCCCCCTCTTCTTCACTGATTTACCTACCCCCTTCAAATGTAATGATTGATTTCAAGGTCTGGCTGCCAACCTCCCTGAGCTCAGTGGTGCACACAGTCCCACAGGATTCTATTCTCAATAGCCACGACAGCCATTTTATATTCGTCCCCCCACCATTTTGACAGAAGCGATAACACAGAGACATAATTGATTATCCGCTGTGACCCTGTTGTGTCTACAACATCAGACTTGGAGAGCTCCAGATGTCTCATGTGGCATCGCTAGCCATAGCAGCAATAGAACCACGGCCTCATCTGTGGAAAAGAAGAGCAGGCCTAATCCTGCATGTAAACTGGGAATTCACTGCATTTGTAGGGATGGTGGTGAACTTTTTGGAGCAAAATGACCGCCTGGCATCACCCTGGTGGGTGCTACACAATTGGTAGTCGTTCAGATTACAAGGGCCCGGGGGAGAATACGGCAATCCCATAACAAATCAGTCCCCCCCAAATGTCAATGTCTATTTTGGTAGCCTTATGGGGTGAGTTTCTGGTTCCCAGTCCCCTTCCGATTCACGGTGCTTTGAGCATTGTAACAGGTCATTTGAGCCATTACTTGTAGTTCAGATTTGCAAGGAGAAAGACTGGGTAGTACTGCAGGCTAAGTACCATAAACAGGTTCATTTGAAGACATTGGTTTAAATGTTCATTTCAAAGGTAAATTCAAAGCCAAATATGCTGGAAGTTGCTTCCCAGTGGGCACCATGCACTTTCAAAGTGGAGAATTGGGTAATATCTGGTAGACGCGCTGATTAATGAGATTCCAACCTATTTTCACTCACTCAAAAAGGCAGCCAAAAGTTAGTTGAATTGTGCATGTGACGAATGATCAATGCCATTTGAGATTCTGTGCAGATTATAGCAATTGTGAACATTTCCACCGACCTGCGACCCTGAACATACACACTTTCTATGATTACATAAGAATACATGTATTGTTACAGTAACCTCAAAATACGGCCTTGCATGTGTTACTCATTTTAAGGTTGAATAAATACTGTTACATGAGTTTGTAAGATAGCCTTAATATTAGGCTCTTTACTATCTTACAAAAGTCATAATGACTTGTGTTTGGTTGATAACAGCCAAATATCAACATTTAAAGGAGATGTATCTACTGCTTGGATAGTTCCATCTGAGCCACAGGCTTAATCCCATTCTTTATTGGTTTGTTTTTGTTGAGATGTTAATCCATCATTTGTTAATAGCCTGTTTACTGTGTTAAAAAAGTGATGTTGAATTGTGTTGAGTTGCCAATGCAACCAAATTCATACTTCTGAAAGATGCGTATCTTCTGGAGCGTCATTGATGAGATGCACTGTGTGTACAAAGCATTAAGAACAACTGCTCTTTCCATGACCAGGTGAATCCAGGTGAAACCTATGATCCCTTATTGATGTCCCGTGTTAAATCCACTTCAATCAGTGTAGATGAAGGGGAGGAGACAGGTTGAAGAAGGACTTTTAAGCCTGGAGACATTTAAGACATGGATTGTGTGTGTGTTCCATTCAGAGGGTGACTGGGCAAGACAAAATAAGTGCCTTTGAACGGGGTACGGTAGAAGGTGCCAGGTGCATCGGTTTGTGTCAAGAAGGCTGCTGTTTTTTTTCCACTCAACAGTTTCCCGTGGTGATCAAGAATGGTCCACCACCCAAAGGACATCCAGCCCACTTGACACAACTGTGGGAAGCATTGGAGTCAACATGGGCCAGTATCCCTGTGGAACACTTTCAACACCTTGTAGAGTCCATGCCTCGATGAACTGAGGCTGTTCTGAGGGCAACAGGGGAAGTTAGGAAGTTGTTCCCAATGTTTGGTATACTCCGTGTATGATTGATAAAACATGGTTACATTTCATTTGCTCTGTTGAACCTACCCTTTGGGATGACTTCGATAGCGACAGTGAATCTACTTAGTTATTAAGGATCTCTCAATAATCATTCTATGATAGCACATTGGTACTAGTCCGTGACAAATGTCAAAGCTAAGCAGGGCTGGGCCTGGTTAAATCTGGATTGGAGACTAAAGGGATATCTGTAGGTAGATCTTCCAGTAGGAGGTTCTGCCCAGCCTATAGGTTTTTTCTTATAGTGGATATTATGTTGAAGATCTGTAGCTGTTCCAAAGGTACAAATTCTACATAGTTTATGCAAGGTTTGTCTTTGTTCAAAATTGGTTACCATCAGGACAATTCTGTGGATGAAATTTTACCCTCAATACAACAGATTACTTTTTTCAAATCCAATGTATTTTCCACATACAGGATATTCCACAATACGTTGACAAATTACATTGAAACAATATTGATTTAACCAGTTGGTGCCCAGTGGGTTACGATCAACATTTGCAAGGCAGAGCATTTTCATAATTTTCCTTCATAGCTTACAACCAAATGATAACATGCTACTTGTATTGACATAATCGTCTAGTTCATAACAAGATTAACCATCTCATCTTAAAACTTGAACTATCTTGCATTTGCATTTTATTACTTTGTTTGCATTGTATGTCCTACAGTCTGTGGGTATAACACTTGCAGCAAATCCATCTCAAACACATCAACTGCTTACAGGAAGTGAACTTTAGCACAGAGAGAGCTCTTCCTGTTTCAGTTCCTTGTGGCCATAAAGCGCTGACAGCATCATAAATCTCAGCACTGTTCTAACATCAACAACAGTAGACTTCCCTGCTTATCTTAATGGGATTTTATCAAATCAATGTCACCAATTTATTTTCTCTATTACAATGGAAAAGTAATTTGTTTGGACGTTTTTCAAAGATCAGCTATCTGACCCTCTCAATCCTACTCTTTCTTACTAAACATTTAACCCACCCATGTAATCATTTATTTTCCCTCCATAAAAATATCTAAAGCACTTTGGCAGTGGGTGGTGTTATGTAGCGTGCTGTGCATCCATGACGAAAGGTAGCAGCTAGAAGATTCAGTGAACTTGGTATTGGGTTGAAGTCCGCTTCTTTATAATCCAGGTCAGTGGGTTTTATTATGCGTGCAGGGCTGTTTACTTAACCTTATATTGTTAGACGGGGATTTTTCTTCACATCGATCTTGAATGTGACTTGAACCCATAAACCTCAAGTAGATACGGGGGATATCGTTGACCCGGGTATTTCATTTATTGAATGTGACTTGAACCCATAAACCTCAAGTAGATACGGGGGATATCGTTGACCAGGGTATTTCATTTATTGAATGTGACTTGAACCCATAAACCTCAAGTAGATACGGTGGATATTGTTGAACCGGGTATTTCATTTATTGAATGTGACTTGAACCCATAAACCTCAAGTAGATACGGGGATATCGTTGACCCGGGTATTTCATTTATTGAATGTGACTTGAACCCATAAACCTCAAGTAGATACGGGGGATATCGTTGACCCGGGTATTTCATTTATTGAATGTGACTTGAACCCATAAACCTCAAGTAGATATGGGGGATATTGTTGACCAGGGTATTTCATTTATTGAATGTGACTTGAACCCATAAACCTCAAGTAGATATGGTGGATATCGTTGACCCGGGTATTTCATTTATTGAATGTGACTTGAACCCATAAACCTCAAGTAGATACGGGGATATCGTTGACCCGGGTATTTCATTTATTGAATGTGACTTGAACCCATAAACCTCAAGTAGATACGGTGGATATCGTTGACCCGGGTATTTCATTTATTGAATGTGACTTGAACCCATAAACCTCAAGTAGATCATTTATTGAATGTGACTTGAACCCATAAACCTCAAGTAGATACGGGGATATCGTTGACCCGGGTATTTCATTTATTGAATGTGACTTGAACCCATAAACCTCAAGTAGATACGGTGGATATCGTTGACCCGGGTATTTCATTTATTGAATGTGCTCCAATTTGGATGATTGTTATGCAGCTATGAGAGTTCTTCACCTTGTGAAGTGCAGGTCGAGTGTGTGTGTGTGTGTGTGTGCATGCATGTATGTATGTGTGCGTGTGTGTGTGTGTGTGTGTGTGTGTGTGTGTGTGTGTGTGTGTGTGTGTGTGTGTGTGTGTGTGTGTGTGTGTGTGGGTGCGTGTGTGTCTGTGTGCTTGTGCGTGTGCGCGTGCACTCACACTATGGGCAGGACATAGACACTTGACCAACAAATCAAATCAAATCACATTTTATTTGTCACATGCGCCGAAAAGAACAGGTAGACCTTACAGTGAAAATAACAATAGTGAGATAATAACAGAGAGTAGCAGCAGCATAAAGGGGGGGGGGGGCAATGCACATAGTCCGGGTGGCCATTTCATTAGCTGTTCAGCAGTCTTATGGCTTGGGGGTAGAAGCTGTTTAGAAGCCTCTTGGACCTAGACTTGGCGCTTCGGCACCGCTTGCCGTGCGGTAGCAGAGAGAACAGTCTATGACTAGGGTGGCTGGAGTCTTTGACAATTTTTAGGGCCTTCCTCTGACACCGCCTGGTATAGAGGTCCTGGATGGCAGGAAGCTTGGCCCCGGTGATGTACTGGGCTGTACGCACTACCCTCTGCAGTGCCTTGCGTTCGGAGGCCGAGCAGTTGCCATACCAGGCAGTGATGCAACCAGTCATGATGCTCTCGATGGTGCAGCTGTAGAACCTTTTGAGGATCTGAGGACCCATGCCAAATCTTTTCAGTCTCCTGAAAGGGAATAGGTTTTGTCGTGCCCTCTTCACGGCTGTCTTGGTGTGCTTGGTACATGTTGCGTGATATGTGTGTTTATCTTGCAATTGAACTCCATATGACCTCTTTGGACCTGGGTGTGTGGAGGAGTGGGGGGGGGTTCGTAACACATCAACACTCTGCTGCAACTCTTACTGCCAGCGCCATCACACTAATGTGTATAAAGAAGGCATTACAAGCACCCCTGCTCTCTCTCCCTTTAGTCATTAAGCTTCTCAAGGGGCTTCGCACCATTTAGAAGGAGATTACAGATATTATTATGTTGCAGCTAGTATTTGTTTGGTTTCTTTAAAGCTTGTTGAGTTATCACCCAGAGGAAGCTAAAGCTGTACGCTTCACATAACCATTGACAGCATAGGTACTTTGTGGTTTATTCAGTTGTGACTTGACTTTGTTAGCATGCTAGCTCCTAAATAGCTAGCACAGCAGGCTAGCAGCTGTGGCCCATTGCTCTACATGTTGAATGGCACCGTGTTGTCACTGTGGTGCTCCATGTAGACACACAACCATTACAGTAGTATCAGCCCCCCTTCGCTAGCCCCATTGTCTCCTTGGTATTATAGTCATTAGCGGCGATAGCTGTTAGATCATGCTCATGAAGTCAAAGCTGCCTGTGGTGGCAATTAAAATAACCATCACTGTCTGTGGTGGGAGGATGGATAGGAAGGGGAAGGTTCTTGGGATCATTTGGAATAATTGGAATGGCTGGAGCTGTCCCAAGAGATGGGTGTGTGTAGGGAGACAAACTGTATATATGTGTGTGTGTGTGTGTGTGTGTGTGTGTGTGTGTGTGTGTGTGTGTGTGTGTGTGTGTGTGTGTGTGTGTGTGTGTGTGATTACCACCCTCTATGGGTGTTTGTTTCCAGTCTTTCTCCCTCTCCCTTTACATGCCCCCTCCTGTTCTCCCTCTCCTCCTCACCCCTCACCCTCACTCTCCCACTCACTGTCTCTGTCTCTCTCCCTCCACCTCCCCTACCCCTCTCTCCCTCTCTCCCTCTCCTCCCCTCCCACCTCTCTCTCTCCCTTCTTCTCTTCCTACCCCTCTCTATTCCCCTCTCCCATTCTTTGCCTCTTTCCCTCTCCTTCCCCCTGTCTCTCACTCTCCCTCTCCCTCTGTCTGTCTCTCTGTCTCTCTCTCCCTCCCCTCTCTCTCTCTCTCTCTCTCTCTCTCCACTCTCTACCTGTCTCTCAATTCAATTCTCTCTCTATTCCCTGGGAAACAAGTAATACCTTTCCACGTATATAATATATAAAGTGAAATAAACTAACAATTAACAGTAGACAACTCTCTCCCTCTTCTCCCCCTCCCTCTCTCACTCTATCTCTCTCCCTCTGCTCCCCCATCCCTCTCCCCTCTCTCTCTCCCTCTGCTCCCCCTCTCCCTCTCTCTCTGTCTCTCTCCCCTCTCCCCCATCCCTCTCTCTCTCTGTCTCTCTCCCTCTTGCTCCCCCCGATCCCTCTCCCACTCTGTCTCTCTCCCTCTTGCTCCCCCTATCCCTCTCCCACTCTGTCTCTCTCCCTCTTGCTCCCCCTATCCCTCTCCCACTCTGTCTCTCTCCCTCTTGCTCCCCTATCCCCTCCCACTCTGTCTCTCTCCCTCTTGCTCCCCCTATCCCTCTCCCACTCTGTCTCTCTCCCTCTTGCTCCCCCATCCCTCTCCCACTCTGTCTCTCTCCCTCTTGCTCCCCTATCCCTCTCCCACTCTGTCTCTCTCCCTCTTGCTCCCCCTATCCCTCTCCCACTCTGTCTCTCTCCCTCTTGCTCCCCCTATCCCTCGCCCACTCTGTCTCTCTCCCTCTTGCTCCCCCTATCCCTCTCCCACTCTGTCTCTCTCCCTCTTGCTCCCCCTATCCCTCTCCCACTCTGTCTCTCTCCCTCTTGCTCCCCCTATCCCTCTCCCACTCTGTCTCTCTCCCTCTTGCTCTCCCTATCCCTCTCCCACTCTGTCTCTCTGCCTCTCTCGCGCTCTCTCTCCCTTATGGCCACAGACCCTGGCATTCCACTCACTCAGCACTCAGTTTAACTCAGGGCACAACAGGCGTGTTTTTGTGTGCGTGTGTGTGCACCTGTGCACGTGCGTGTGTGTGTGGTTGGCAGTGTGGCAGGCAAGCAGAAAGGCAGGCAGGCAGGGCACATATGTCCCGACAGTGATACCAGGCCATGGCAACACATTAACACTTGTTAATATCAGCAGGATGAGCCGTGGTGGCACAGTGACAGGTAGTGATGTAACGTAGCCCTCAGGGCACCCAGTAACTGGCAGCAGTGCCCGCTGTGGTGAGATCTCTTTCCTCTTCACCTTTCCTATTAAGAAGAGGAACTCATGTGCTAGGCTAGTGTAATGCTAGTGTAATGCTAATAATGATAATAACAATAATAATAACACTAATAGTAAGATGTTCATTTACAGACAGAAATTACAAAGTGCTTTACATTGTGAGCGACCATTAAAAAGATACTTTCAAAAACAGGTAAAAACATTAAGCGGGAATTAAAAGATCACTAATGGCCTAGTAAAATACAAGATACTCAAAATAATAAAGGCTTGTGTAATGCTAGCTGTGCTATGCTAGGCTTTATACGGTGCGGTAAGACTTGTGTAATGCTAGCTGTGCTATGCTAGGCTTTATGCGGTGTGGTAAGACTTGTGTAATGCTAGCTGTGCTATGCTAGGCTTTATGCGGTGTGGTAAGGCTTGTGTAATGCCAGCTGTGCTATGCTAGGCTTTATGCGGTGTGGTAAGACTTGTGTAATGCTAGCTGTGCTATGCTAGGCTTTATGCGGTGTGGTAAGACTTGTGTAATGCTAGCTGTGCTATGCTAAGCTTTATGCGGTGTGGTAAGGCTTGTGTAATGCTAGCTGTGCTATGCTAGGCTGTGGTCATGTATTCCAATCTGTTTGCTGATATGGAAGGCTTCAGTTTTCCAATGGACGATGTCATTTAGCCAGAGGAAGAGAACATCAACCCAGTTAACGTTGCGCCTATTCAAGACTGCCAGAGATACTGTCCTGAATGCTTGTAGGCCCATGTGTCAAGGTGTACATGTCTGTGTGAGAGGGTGAGTGTATTGCATAATCACTTATGCATAGCCTAGTACCTGCATAATAAACCTGCCAGCCGTATATAGTCTCCATTTCTCAGCTTGTTTCCTTCTACAGATGTAGGATCTTAATTTGAGCCAGTTGCTACAGAAGGAAAATAATCCTGAAGCGACAGGAAATGTGAATAATTATTATAATTAAATGGAGGAAAGCAGCTTGTGTCGTACATTTGACTACTGTTTGATATCATTTCAAGACTTGAACCTAAAGATCAGTCAAGGACTTTTACCATGTACAGTGAGCTCCAAAAGTAAGAATCATTTGTCTTTGTTCTACAATCACTATGAGGTTAAGGTGCAGACTGTCAGCTTTCATTTGAAGGAACTGTTTAGAAATTACAGCACTTTTTGTACATTGTCCCCCCATTTAATGGGTCCAAAAGAATTGGGACAAATTCACCAATTTGTTTGTTAAAGTAGTAAAACACGCCGTATTCCGAGCACGTTGGAGGCATCTGCTGTTTGTTTTGGTTGTGTTTAGAATGATGAATGGTAAATAATGTATGGATTGTGACTAATGATGAGTGACAAAGTTACAGATGCATAGTATTGATATTTCTCATTATTCACCATTCATTCAGGACTATCCATAAGTATGGTAGCACCCACGTTAATGTAGAAGTGTTTAGAAACATATTCTATTCTTATTTGACTCCAAAATGACACAATTATTATTTACCATTGTCCAAGAAACCGAGCTTGTAAACAGGCTAGGTTTCCATCCAATTGGGGATACATTTTAATGTGAATATTCTAAATCTGCATAAAAACACTATGCTAATTTTCTCAACATAAATGTGTTCCCGTCAAATTGACTTGTTGTCCATCACAGGCTGTGCGTGCATATAAACAGTACTCTTGTTGTGATGTTCTCATGTACAGCCTAAAAAAGACAAGTTCAGTTGGTTTTCCACTGCATTTTCAACCCTACTGATGCTTGTGTCACTAAAAATGTTGCATTATATAGTGAAGGTGCCCACTCTGGTCTTGGTACCTGCACTCTAGCCAACGGCCACAGATACAGTGAGATTATAGCCGACATGATGACATTATTATGGGCTCACAGATACAGTGAGATTATAGCCGACATGATGACATTATTATGGCTCACAGATACAGTGAGATTATAGCCGACATGATGACATTATTATGGGCTCACAGATACAGTGAGATTATAGCCGACATGATGACATTATTATTGGCTCACAGATACAGTGAGATTATAGCCGACATGATGACATTATTATGGGCTCACAGATACAGTGAGATTATAGCCTACATGATGACATTATTATGGGCTCACAGATACAGTGAGATTATCGCTCTGGATTGATGACATTATTAAATTACTGTAAAGATACAGTGAGATTATAGATTATAGATTACAGATACAGTGAGATTGTGTGTGTGTGTGTGTGTGTGTGTGTGTGTGTGTGTGTGTGTGTGTGTGTGTGTGTGTGTGTGTGTGTGTGTGTGTGTGTGTGTGTGTGTGTGTGTGTGTGTGTGTGTGTGTGTGTGTGTGCGCTCCATGGCTTTATGATGTTTCACTTATTTCTGTGAGCTGTTATTATCGGCATTCACTGTGTGTGTTAAGATGAGAACGCATGTGTTAAGAGGGGAGCCCGTGTGTTAAGAGGAGAGCCAGTGTGTTAAGAGGAGAGCCAGTGTGTTAAGAGGAGAGCCCATGCGTTAAGAGGAGAGCGCGTGTGTTAAGAGGAGAGCCAGTGTGTTAAGAGGAGAGCCCGTGTGTTAAGAGGAGAGCCCATGCGTTAAGAGGAGAGCGCGTGTGTTAAGAGGAGAGCCCGTGCGTTAAGAGGAGAGCCCGTGTGTTAAGAGGAGAGTCCATGCGTTAAGAGGAGAGCGCGTGTGTTAAGAGGAGAGCCCATGTGTTAAGAGGAGAGGCCGTGTGTTAAGAGGAGAGCCCTGTGTGTTAAGAGGAGAGCCCGTGCGTTAAGAGGAGAGGCTGTGTGTTAAGAGGAGAGCCTGTGTGTTAAGAGGAGAGCCCTGTGTGTTAAGAGGAGAGCCTGTGTGTTAAGAGGAGAGCCTGTGTGTTAAGAGGAGAGCCCGTGCGTTAAGAGGAGAGCCTGTGTGTTAAGAGGAGAGCCCGTGTGTTAAGAGGAGAGCCTGTGTGTTAAGAGGAGAGCCTGTGTGTTAAGAGGAGAGCCCGTGTGTTAAGAGGAGAGCCTGTGTGTTAAGAGGAGAGCCCGTGTGTTAAGAGGAGAGCCCGTGCGTTAAGAGGAGAGCCTGTGTGTTAAGAGGAGAGCCTGTGTGTTAAGAGGAGAGCCTGTGTGTTAAGAGGAGAGCCTGTGTGTTAAGAGGAGAGCCTGTGTGTTAAGAGGAGAGCCCGTGTGTTAAGAGGAGAGCCCGTGCGTTAAGAGGAGAGCCCGTGTGTTAAGAGGAGAGCCCTGTGTGTTAAGAGGAGAGCCTGTGTGTTAAGAGGAGAGCCGTGTGTTAAGAGGAGAGCCCGTGTGTTAAGAGGAGAGCCTGTGTGTTAAGAGGAGAGCCTGTGTGTTAAGAGGAGAGCCCGTGCGTTAAGAGGAGAGCCCGTGTGTTAAGAGGAGAGCCCTGTGTGTTAAGAGGAGAGCCTGTGTGTTAAGAGGAGAGCCCGTGTGTTAAGAGGAGAGCTCGTGTGTTAAGAGGAGAGCCAGTGTGTTAAGAGGAGAGCCCGTGCGTTAAGAGGAGAGCCTGTGTGTTAAGAGGAGAACTCGTGTGTTAAGAGGAGAGCCCATGTGTTAAGAACAGAGCGCATGTGTTCTTCCCTCTCTATATCTCTGTGGTGCAGCACCTAGCCAGCTGTCTGACTGCTTGTCAAACTGTGAAAGACGTCCTCCATCTGAGGTAAATTGATACAATGCTGGGCTGTATTGGACGAATCTTGTTGAAAAAGATGATCCTCTGCAACTGTAATGCCTTCACAGGCAGGGAATAGGAAGAAGAAGAATAGTGTACAAAATATCAGGCGATGAAACACTGTGGCGAAGTGTGTTGGTATTATTCTGGTTGTTTCCTGGTGTTTGAGATTTCCAAGCATTAACTTGAACCCCTAATATTATGTGAGATATACACACGTACACACACACACACACACACACACACACACACACACACACACACACACACACACACACACACACACACACACACACACACACACACACACACACACACACACACACACACACACACACACACACACACACACACACACAGCCTTTTCCCTCCTGGTTTGAAGACAGAGGAACACACACCATACATACACAGAGAGAGTTCAGTGTTGATGGAAACAGGGTTTTTCATTGTTTTATTTTGGAAAAACACAAAATTGCAAATGTGTTACAGATACAGGCTAAGTGAAAAAAGCTATGATTTTGCACCCTTTGTGGAAATGTGCTTTTCTTTTCTTCCTAGTTTCCTACAAAACACAGAATGTTCTGGTACAAATGCCCTGCACCAAGACTTGACATCTGGGCAATGGTTTACAGTATTTTGTCAGCCCTCCGCAAAGTCATAAGCTGTGTGTGGGTTAGAGACGGGGAGCGAGGGAAAGAGAAAGTTGCAATGACATCATCGAAGTCACTGTGTGTGCGTGTGTGTGTGTGTGTGTGTGTGTGTGTGTGTGTGTGTGTGTGTGTGTGTGTGTGTGTGTGTGTGTGTGTGTGTGTGTGTGTGTGTGTGTGTGTGTGTGTGTGTGTGTGTGTGTGTGTGTGTGTGTGTGTGTTCTTTCATCTCTATTTCCACTGGCAGAGGTTCTCACCTATATGACAAGACCCCCGTTCTCTTCTGTCTTCATAATATCTAAAGGAGATTAGATATGTTGTCACTTCACATGTGTATAACATTGACCAGATGAAAAGCTATAACCAGCTATCTCTTCTATCATGATGGAGCCTATTACCTTTTGATGACTGTTTTCTCTTTTCTTCCAAAGAGGCAGTCCTTTTTGTACATGTACCCATCCTCCCTCCATTCCCTCATCCTCCCCTCCTCCCCCATTATTCCTCCTCCTTCCTCCACCCCCGTCCCCCCTCCTCTTCCTCCTCCTCCACCCCCCTCCTCTTCCTCCTCCACCCCACCCCACCCCATTCCTCTTCCCTCTCCTCCCTCTCCTCCTCCCCATCCTCCCCTTTCCCCTCCTCCTCCTCCCTATCCTGCCCCTCCTCCTCCTTCTCTACCTCCATCCCCCCTCCATCAAAGTCCACCGCTCTTTGTTTCCCTCCTCTGCATCCTCCTATGGTGCTTTGTGTGTGTACTGCTGTGCACCCTGGGAAGGCAGTGGTGGTGCCAGATGGCGAACGTGGTCGGCTTCACGGTGGGGGATCCTAATGCATGCTGGGAGATTAAGGCTAAGGTCAGTGACTGGCCTAAAATACCCCCCCCCCCCCCGGGGAGATATGTTTTTGATAGACCCTCCGACTGGACTGGGACCCTCTGCCCAAAACTACTGACTGGTGGCACAAGCTCACCAAGAGGTGGAAAATGCTTATTTATAGCACCGAGACCATATTTGGCAAGAGCAGAGGAAATCCCTACACTTGGTTTTGGTTTCTCATCCAACCCCCGAACCCCCAGCTTTTTTGTACTCCCTTTGATAAACATCAAATGGAAATATTTGTGCAACTTTGCGAGAAACTGCTTTTATGGTCATGACTGGGCTATACCTCCAAGAAGAGCACGTTTCAGATACAGTTAATGTTCTGTTGACTGTTGAATTCTCCCTTTTAATCATCTTTCAGTCTACAATGGTATTTAGGAGCTATATTTAACAAACCACACAGTCACAACGATTGGTAACCCTGGCTATGAATATGATGTTTATTCATAAGTTGTGTGATGTTTGTGGTATGTTTACCGCCAGCTTGGTGTAATAAAGTCATCCGGTATAGTTGGATAATTATTTGTCCACTTGCCTTGGCTATTAATAAGACTACATTGATATCTCTCTGTTGGGCTGTGTGCCATTCTGATTTATTCATCTCATCCAAATACACCTGGGGTCATTTAGAAACCTGACAAAATAGGGCCCGGGGCGGAAGCTATGGGTGCATCCCAAATGGCACCCTATTCCCTATACATGCATAGTGCACTACTTTTGACCAGAGCCCAATAGGTCCTGGTCAAAAGTAGTGCACTACATTGGTAATAGGGTGTAATTTGGGACACTGACAATATAATTTCACTGCCCAGCACCTATGACGGATGTCTTGTATAAATTAGAATACTAAGGGGGGCCTCCCGGGTGGCGCAGTGGCTAAGGGCGCTGTACTGCAGCGCCAGCTGTGCCATCAGAGTCCCTAGGTTCGCACCCAGGCTCTGTTGTACCCGGGAGGTCCGTGGGGCAACGCACAATTGGCCTAGCGTCGCCCGGGTTAGGGAGGGCTTGGTCGGTAGGGGTGTCCTTGTCTCATCGCGCACCAGCACCTCCTGTGGCGGGCCGGGCGCAGTGTGCGCCAACCAAGGTGGCCAGGTGCACGGTGTTTCCTCCGACACATTGGTGCGGCTGGCTTCCGGGTTGGATGCGCGCTGAAGCAGTGCGGCTTGGTTGGGTTGTGTATCAGAGGACGCATGACTTTCAACCTTCGTCTCTCCCGAGCCCGTATGGGAGTTGTAGCGATGAGACAAGATAGTAGCTACTAAAAAATTGGGGAGAAAAAGGGGTAAAATAAAAAATAAATAATGTTTTAATTAATTTGAATACTAATGCTTGTTTGTTAATTAAGACAAAAAAGATTATTAAAAACATTAAAACAAAAACAACAAGACCGCACAAAATGCAAAAACTTGTAACTGTGATTGTGACGCTAGCCAAAGCTATTGTGATCGCCAATGTCGCCAATTAGTGTTAATGTATTGAAAATCAATGCTCATTTGCATAGCAATATAAAACAACAACAACTAAAATGGAGACCGTACTTTTTAACCTCTTCAATTAGCCAAGGAAAGGTTACAGGAAGACTGCATTCCTTAAATAAGGTGATCCAGAGTTATTTGCCAATGACTAGCTTTCCATAGAATTTCTACATATGCGCATATTTACTATTCAATTGTGTCTTTACCATATAAATGGAATGATACTGCAGTCATGTTTATAAAAAGTGCTACTGTATACTAATGATACAGTATGTGTAGAAATCATCTGCACAGAAATCCATCAATTGAATGAGGCATACTATTGGATGGTTTCTAGGTTCATAGTTTCTGAATATCAATTGGACTGTCTGTGGTCCTGTGTGACTCAGATGGCATGGATCTTGCACCACCAGGATTGTGGGTCACCCATATGTAAAATCTATGCAGGCATGACTATATGTGGCTTTGGATAAAAGCGTCAACTAAATGGCTTCTTTTCAAATCAAATCAAACGGTATTATTATGTTGAATTTGCTATATAACAATCACAGGAGGTTGGTGGCACCTTTATTTGGGAGAACGGGCTCGTGGTAATGACTGGAACTAAATCAG
>NC_088238.1:16620679-16641931 GCF_036934945.1 Oncorhynchus masou masou | reverse complement strand
CATCCATGTGTCTATTCATCCATCCAGGTGTCCATCCATGCATCCATAGACACATAATGTGTGCATCATGTCCAGTAAGATCATAGCTCTCTCTATTTGCATGAATACTACTAGAGATACCGTGCCTATGTGAATACCGGGTGTGTGTCTCTTCCTACCCCTCCTCTCAGTCTCTCTGTGGGCCGGGTGGTAACCAGAGCCAACAGCAGGGCTGGGCATGTATAGTCACTGCCTCACTGGGTCCCGGTGCCTGGGCCTGGCTGCAGGCCTGTCTGGCTGGGCTGGAGCAGAGAGGCTTTCACTCATGAAATATTAAGAGTGACAGACTCCCACACCGTTACATGCCAAGGCAGATGGCGTGACATTCGAACGGGCAATTGAGCAACCTGTCAATAAGGGGAACAGAAAATGAGTGGCGAGGAAGGGGAGGGACGGGGATCAGGTGGAAACAAGAAGGGCGAGAGGATCCCAAACACTCGGCAGGAGATAGTTGTTGGAGATGAGTCACAGAGCCACCAAGTGTGTGTGTGTGTGTGAGCAACAGTATTGTTATTATGGAGCTGTTACTGCTAAACAAAGTGGTGCTCACGAGCCTAAACCGGTTCCTGTTTTTTGTATACGACATTTTCCATTTCGTGTGATCTGATATTTTTATTAAAACTGCAATTCGTGTGATATGTTATAAATCCAATTAGTACACACACCTATCAACCTCATCCATCCAACCTGTGTGACCTCATAGTATAGTTTCTGTTAATCATACCCCCACAACACATGAAATGTTGCTGTGTGCACACTTACGTTTCACCAGTAATAATGTCACTGTGGTCTCTACTCAGCTAGTTCACCAACCAATCAGGATGGTCCTACATGTCACCTGACCATCCTGCAGCCTGGTTTTAGGGGAGGGGCTTTCCAGCAGCTCATCACATGTCATTAAGTTAATGGCTACTCTGTCCTGGAGGGGATGGTGGTCAAAAAGGTAGGGATCAAAATGATTGACACCCCTGTTTACAATACCTTTCAGTGCCTTACCTTGCGAGGAAAATAGCACTGAGCCTTTTTCTAAAATGTTTTATCAGTCGGCGAAGACATTGGGATGGATTTTAGAACATCCCTCCATACAGAATCCTTCCAGGTCCTTGATATCCTTTGTCTGCGTTAATTTTCTGCCCTCCCAATTCAAACCACATGTTTTCAATGGGTTTCAAGTCCAGAGACTGAGATGGCCATTACAAAATGTTAATTTTGTGGCCAATTTACCAATTGATGTGGGCTTGGGGTTATTGTCTTGCTGGAAGATCCTCTTGGGTCCAGGTTTCAGCCTCCAGACACAGCCGACCAGGTCCTGGTACTGGGTAAAGTTCATTTCCATGGCAAACCCACCACTGGTGTGTATGGCCACAGAGCTCTATTTTAATTTTTAAAATTTGTTTTTATTTTACCTTTATTTAACTAGGCAAGTCAGTTATTAAGAACAAATTCATATTTTCAATGACGGCCTAGGAATAGTGGGTTAACTGCCTTGTTCAGGGGCAGAACGACAGATTTTTCCCTTGTCAGCTCGGGGATTCAATGCAGCAACCTTTCAGTTACTGGCCCAACGCGCTAACAACTAGGCTACCTGCTACCCATCTGACCGAAGCACTGGCTCCAATCCAAGTGCCAGTACTGTTTAACAAACTCCAAGCATTTACATTTGTTGGTTGACATGAAAACAGAGCTCATTGGCCACGCACACCAGTGGTGGGTTTGGTGTTGTAATGAGAATGCATGAGCAGAAAAGTACTCCGCACCTACTGCACACTATGGTGGTGGCTCTTTTGCTTTAATTATGGATTCGCAGCGATGTGTGTGTCTGTCTGTGTGTGTGTGTGTGTGTGTGTGTGTGTGTGTGTGTGTGTGTGTGTGTGTGTGTGTGTGTGTGTGTGTGTGTGTGTGTGAGCGTATGCGTCTGATTAGAATTCCCATCTAGCGGCGTTAGGCAGCAGGTTGGCTGACTTAGTTAATGAAAGAGATAACATGATTCCCCGCTGTGCCCTCACAGCCACCAGCTTTCAAGCAGACTCTATCCTTACACCATACACTCATAGTGCAGACACTCTCCTCTTTGGTCCCCTATGCTAACCACAGCTTTATATTTCAATCAATCACTCACACATACAAACACGCGTGTGCCCGCACACACTCGTACACACACACGCACTCGTACACACACAAACACACACACACACACACACACACACACACACACACACACACACACACACACACACACACACACACACACACACACACACACACACACACACACACACACTCGTACGTACACACACACACCCTCCTCCACAGACTTCACCTCTAACTTATATACTCCCATTTGTGTTGCGTGTGTTCACCTTGACTGCTTCTTCATGAAATTATCAAAGTGTGTGTGTGTGTGCGTGTGTGTGTGCGTGTATGTGATTGTGTGTATGTGTGTGTGTGTGTCACGCTGTTCAGTTTCCCGCGCTCTATCACACAACTAAGGGGATTTACAAACAGGAGTCTTCTGGTATAAAGGGGTTGTTAAAAGGACATAAAAGAACATGAGGCTGACACAGACTGTGTGGTCAAATCAGGTCAGAATATCTCCATAGTAGGGTAACACTTTCCTCCGCTGTGAACTAAAACACTGTAATATTTGAAAATACTAGGTGCTCGGTGACCTAAACTGGGACATGTTTAAACAACCTGACCAAGTCCTAAAGCAATGGGGCTCCCGTAGTCTTTCTCAGATTATTACCAATCCCACAAGGTATGACCCAGAAAAGGCCATCCTTAATGTTATCCTAACAAATAATCGTGATAGGTATCAGTCTGGTGTTTACTGTAATGACCTTATTGAGCACTGTTTTACAGCCTGTGTTTGTAATGGCTGCTCAGTGAATCGACCTGTCCTGATTTGTCATAGACTTTAATGAGCAAGCCTTCCTTCATCACCTGTCCTCTGTAAAATGGTATAGAATCAGCTTGATCCCTCTGTCGAAGATGCTTGGACCTTCTTTTTTGATATTTTCAGTGGTATTGTTCACAAACACGCCCCCATAAAGATAATAAGAATTAAAAACAGGTTCAGCCCCTGGTTCAACCATGATCTTGCAGAGTTACTCCACCTCAAGAAATGTATTTGGTGAAAGGCTTGGCACACGCATACTCAGGCTGACTGGCTCTCGTTCAGGCAAATGAGAAAGTGTACAGGCTATCCGGAAGGCCAAAGTTAGTTACTTTAAGGAGCAGTTCTCTCTCTGTGGGTCGAACCCCAAGAAGTTCTGGAAAACGGTTAAAGACCTGGAGAATAAAACGTCCTCCTCACAGCTGCCCATGTCTCTTAAAGTTGATGATGTGGTTGTTACTGACAAGAAGCACATGGCTGAGCTCTTCAATCACCACTTCATTAAGTCAGGATTCCTATTTGACTCAGCCATGCCTCCTTGCCCGTCCAACATGTCCTCATCTCCCACCCCTTCTAAAGAGACTAGCCCCAATGCTTCTCCCTCTTTTCCCCCAACTACAACGTTTCTCCCTGCAGGCGGTCACTGAGTCTGAGGTGCTAAAGGAGCTCCTTAAACTTGACCCCAAAAAACCATCTGGGTCAGATGGTTTAGACTCTTGTTCTTTAAGGTTGCTGCCCTCTATCTCTTTGACCTATTTAAACTGTCTCTCCCATTGCTTGGAAGGCAGCCACAGTTCGTCCTTTATTTAAAAGGGGAGATCAAGCTGATCCTAACAGTGATAGGCCTATTTCTATTTTGCCCTGTTTATCAAAAGTGTTGGAAAAACTTGCCAATAATCAACTGACTGGCTCTCTTGATGTCTATAATATTCTCTCTGGTATGCAATCTGGTTTCTGCTCATGTTATAGATGTGTCACTGCGACCTTAAAGGTCCTCAATGATGTCACCATTGCCCTTGATTCTAAGCAATGTTGTGCTGCTATTTTTATTGACTTGGCCAAAGCCTTTGATATGGCAGACCATTCCATTCTTGTGGGCCGGCTAAGGAGTATTGGTGTCACTGATGGACCTTTGCTAACTACCTCTCTCAAAGAGTCTCAATTTACATCAGTAACAAAGCTCAGGCAGTAGGAACCTCTCTCATTCATTTATATGCAGATGATGCAGCCTTATACTCAGCTGGCCCCTCCCCGGATTTTGTGTTAAACGCTCAACAACAAAGCTTTCTTGGTGTCCAACAAGCTTTCCCTGCCCTTAACCTCGTTCTGAACACCTACAAAACAAAGGTAATGTGGTTTGGTAAGAAGAATGCCCCTCTCCCCACAGGTGTCTTTACTACCTCTGAGGATTTAGAGCTTGAGGTCGTCACCTCATACAAGTACTTGGGAGTATGGCTAGACGGTGCACTGTCCTTCTCTCAGCACATATCAGCTTTAGGCTAAATCTAGACTTGGTTTCCTCTATCGTAATAGCTCCTCTTTCACCCCAGCTGCCAAACTAACCCTGATTCAGAGAGAGCGAGAGAGAGAGATAGAGAGAGTGAGAGCGAGAGGGTGAGCAAGAGAGTGAGATAGTGAGAGAGAGAGAGAGAGAGAGAGAGAGAGAGAGAGAGAGAGAGAGAGAGTGAGCAAGAGAGTGAGATAGTGAGAGAAAGAGAGAGTGAGAGTGAGAGAGAGAGGGTGTTTGAGAGGCCCTTTGGCCATCCTTGTGACTATCAACAGTGAAAAAAACTACTGAAAGGATCTTGGGTGTCAGCATGGGGCGTCTCTGTGGTATTGAAGGGGTGGGAGGGATCTAAGAAAAGAGGACTGAACATAAGACAGAAGAGGGGATGAGAGAAAGAGAGAGAGAGAGAGAGAGAGAGAGAGAGAGAAGGAGAGAGAGAGAGAGAGAGGGAGAGAGAGAAGGAGAGGGAGAGAGGGAGAGAGAGAGAGAGAGAGAGAAGGAGAGGGAGAGAGCGAGACTGAGATCGAGAGGGAGACTGAGATCGAGAGGGAGACAGAGACAGAGACAGAGACAGAGACAGAGAGGGAGTCGAGAGGGAGAGGGAGAGGGAGAGAGAGAGGGTGTGTGAGAGTCTATGGGTGCAGGAGATGAGGGTGTGAGCATGCGGGTCTGGGCAGGTGTGATGTCATCTATGTTTGTGTGTGTTTGTATGTGTATGTTTTGTACTGTTTGAAGACTATGGCAACAATGGTCTCATCTTTTCATGCAAATCATTTTGAATTTCAATTTGAGAGAGAGAGAGACAACTAGAGATAAAATAAAAGAAACATAGAGAAAGAGGGTGAGCGAGAGACAGCTAGAGACAGAATCTGAGAGTCAGAGAGAAAGAGAGGGTGAGAGAGACAGCTAGAGACAGGGTCAGAGAGACAGAGAGAAAGAGAGGGTGAGAGAGACAGCTAGAGACAGGGTCAGAGAGACAGAGAGAAAGAGAGGGTGAGAGAGACAGCTAGAGACAGGGTCAGAGAGTCAGAGAGAAAGAGAGGGTGAGTAAGAGACAGCTAGAGACAGGGTCAGAGAGACAGAGAAAGAGAGGGTGAGAGAGACAGCTAGAGACAGGGTCAGAGAGACAGAGAAAGAGAGGGTGAGAGAGCTAGAGACAGGGTCAGAGAGACAGAGAAAGAGAGGGTGAGAGAGACAGCTAGAGACAGGGTCAGAGAGACAGAGAAAGAGAGGGTGAGAGAGACAGCTAGAGACAGGGTCAGAGCGACAGAGAAAGAGAGGGTGAGAGAGACAGCTAGAGACAGGGTCAGAGAGTCAGAGAGAAAGAGAGGGTCAGTAAGAGACAGCTAGAGACAGGGTCAGAGAGACAGAGAAAGAGAGGGTGAGAGAGACAACTAGAGACAGGGTCAGAGAGTCAGAGAGAAAGAGAGGGTGAGTAAGAGACAGCTAGAGACAGGGTCAGAGAGTCAGAGAGAAAGAGAGGGTGAGAGAGACAGCTAGAGACAGGGTCAGAGAGTCAGAGAGAAAGAGAGGGTGAGAGAGACAGCTAGAGACAGGGTCAGAGAGTCTGAGAGAAAGAGAGTGTGAGTAAGAGACAGCTAGAGACAGGGTCAGAGAGTTAGAGAGAAAAAGAGGGTGAGAGAGACAGCTAGAGACAGGGTCAGAGAGACAGAGAGAAAGAGAGGGTGAGTAAGAGACAGCTAGAGACAGGGTGAGAGAGACAGAGAGAAATAGAGGGTGAGTAAGAGACAGCTAGAGACAGGGTCAGAGTCAGAGAGAAAGAGAGGGTGAGTAAGAGACAGCTAGAGACAGGGTCAGAGAGTCAGAGAGAAAGAGAGGGTGAGTAAGAGACAGCTAGAGACAGGGTCAGAGAGTCAGAGAGAAAGAGAGGGTGAGAGAGACAGCTAGAGACAGGGTCAGAGAGTGGGAGAGAAAGAGAGGGTGAGTAAGAGACAGCTAGAGACAGGGTCAGAGAGTTAGAGAGAAAGAGAGGGTGAGAGAGACAGCTAGAGACAGGGTCAGAGAGACAGAGAGAAAGAGAGGGTGAGAGAGACAGCTAGAGACAGGGTCAGAGAGACAGAGAGAAAGAGAGGGTGAGAGAGACAGCTAGAGACAGGGTCAGAGAGTCAGAGAGAAAGAGAGGGTGAGTAAGAGACAGCTAGAGACAGGGTCAGAGAGACAGAGAAAGAGAGGGTGAGAGAGACAGCTAGAGACAGGGTCAGAGAGACAGAGAAAGAGAGGGTGAGAGAGACAGCTAGAGACAGGGTCAGAGCGACAGAGAAAGAGAGGGTGAGAGAGACAGCTAGAGACAGAGTCAGAGAGTCAGAGAGAAAGAGAGGGTGAGAGAGACAGCTAGAGACAGGGTCAGAGAGTCAGAGAGAAAGAGAGGGTGAGAGAGACAGCTAGAGACAGGGTCAGAGAGTCAGAGAGAAAGAGAGGGTGAGTAAGAGACAGCTAGAGACAGGGTCAGAGAGTTAGAGAGAAAGAGAGGGTGAGAGAGACAGCTAGAGACAGGGTCAGAGAGACAGAGAGAAAGAGAGGGTGAGTAAGAGACAGCTAGAGACAGGGTCAGAGAGACAGAGAGAAAGAGAGGGTGAGTAAGAGACAGCTAGAGACAGGGTGAGAGAGACAGAGAGAAAGAGAGGGTGAGTAAGAGACAGCTAGAGACAGG
The DNA here is from genome assembly GCF_036934945.1 of Oncorhynchus masou masou. Taxonomy (NCBI): domain Eukaryota; kingdom Metazoa; phylum Chordata; class Actinopteri; order Salmoniformes; family Salmonidae; genus Oncorhynchus; species Oncorhynchus masou. Next base: position 16,634,818 of record NC_088238.1, on the reverse strand, counting down.
GTCAGAGTCAGAGAGAAAGAGAGGGTGAGTAAGAGACAGCTAGAGACATGGTCAGAGAGTCAGAGAGAAAGAGAGGGTGAGAGAGACAGCTAGAGACAGGGTCAGAGAGTCAGAGAGAAAGAGAGGGTGAGAGAGACAGCTAGAGACAGGGTCAGAGAGTCAGAGAGAAAGAGAGGGTGAGTAAGAGACAGCTAGAGACAGGGTCAGAGAGTTAGAGAGAAAGAGAGGGTGAGAGAGTTAGAGAGAAAGAGAGGGTGAGAGAGACAGCTAGAGACAGGGTCAGAGAGACAGAGAGAAAGAGAGGGTGAGTAAGAGACAGCTAGAGACAGGGTCAGAGAGACAGAGAGAAAGAGAGGGTGAGTAAGAGACAGCTAGAGACAGGGTCAGAGAGTGAGAGAGAAAGAGAGGGTGAGTAAGAGACAGCTAGAGACAGGGTCAGAGAGTCAGAGAGAAAGAGAGGGTGAGAGAGACAGCTAGAGACAGGGTCAGAGAGTCAGAGAGAAAGAGAGGGTGAGAGAGACAGCTAGAGACAGGGTCAGAGAGTCAGAGAGAAAGAGAGGGTGAGAGAGACAGCTAGAGACAGGGTCAGAGAGTCAGAGAGAAAGAGAGGGTGAGTAAGAGACAGCTAGAGACAGGGTCAGAGAGTCAGAGAGAAAGAGAGTGAGAGAGACAGCTAGAGACAGGGTCAGTTTAGAGGGTGAGTAAGAGACAGCTAGAGACAGGGTCAGAGAGTTAGAGAGAAAGAGAGGGTGAGAGAGACAGCTAGAGACAGGGTCAGAGAGACAGAGAGAAAGAGAGGGTGAGAGAGACAGCTAGAGACAGGGTCAGAGAGTCAGAGAGAAAGAGAGGGTGAGTAAGAGACAGCTAGAGACAGGGTCAGAGAGTTAGAGAGAAGAGGGTGAGAGACAGAGACAGAGTCAGAGAGTCAGAGAGAAAGAGAGGGTGAGTAAGAGACAGCTAGAGACAGGGTCAGAGAGTTAGAGAGAAGAGGGTGAGAGAGACAGCTAGAGACAGAGTCAGAGAGTCAGAGAGAAAGAGAGGGTGAGTAAGAGACAGCTAGAGACAGGGTCAGAGAGTCACAGAGAAAGAGAGGGTGAGTAAGAGACAGCTAGAGACAGGGTCAGAGAGACAGAGAGAAAGAGAGGGTGAGTAAGAGACAGCTAGAGACAGGGTCAGAGAGTTGAGAGAGACAGCTAGAGACAGGGTCAGAGAGTCAGAGAGAAAGAGAGGGTGAGACAGCTAGAGACAGGGTCAGAGAGTCAGAGAGAAAGAGAGGGTGAGAGAGACAGCTAGAGACAGGGTCAGAGAGTCAGAGAGAAAGAGAGGGTGAGTAAGAGACAGCTAGAGACAGGGTCAGAGAGTTAGAGAGAAAGAGAGGGTGAGAGAGACAGCTAGAGACAGGGTCAGAGAGACAGAGAGAAAGAGAGGGTGAGAGAGACAGCTAGAGACAGGGTCAGAGAGTCAGAGAGAAAGAGAGGGTGAGTAAGAGACAGCTAGAGACAGGGTCAGAGAGTTAGAGAGAAAGAGAGGGTGAGTAAGAGACAGCTAGAGACAGGGTCAGAGAGTCAGAGAGAAAGAGAGGGTGAGTAAGAGACAGCTAGAGACAGGGTCAGAGAGTTAGAGAGAAGAGGGTGAGAGAGACAGCTAGAGACAGAGTCAGAGAGTCAGAGAGAAAGAGAGGGTGAGTAAGAGACAGCTAGAGACAGGGTCAGAGAGTCACAGAGAAAGAGAGGGTGAGTAAGAGACAGCTAGAGACAGGGTCAGAGAGTTAGAGAGAAAGAGAGGGTGAGTAAGAGACAGCTAGAGACATGGTCAGAGAGTCAGAGAGAAAGAGAGGGTGAGTAAGAGACAGCTAGAGACAGGGTCAGAGAGTCAGAGAAAGAGAGGGTGAGTAAGAGACAGCTAGAGACAGGGTCAGAGAGTTAGAGAGAAAGAGAGGGTGAGTAAGAGACAGCTAGAGACAGGGTCAGAGAGTCAGAGAGAAAGAGAGGGTGAGAGAGACAGCTAGAGACAGGGTCAGAGAGTCAGAGAGAAAGAGAGGGTGAGAGAGATGCACACATCCTCTCCTACCATCAACTTCCCTCCTTCAGACAACAAGTGCGAGTAGAGTGTCCTTGTTGCAGCTCAAACGTTCCAATTGATGGTGAATTCAACTTGACTGTGCCAGCTTTCAGCGAGAGAGAAGAGTAGGGCAAAATAAAAGACTGAGTTCTGAGAAAAGATCGACAGCAATTAACTGGCTGTGAGTCACCACAGGCAGAGATGTAAACAAACCAAGTCCACATCGCCAACCTGACAACACACACATTCTGTTTACTGATACATACATACATTCTGTTTACTGATATATACATACATTCTGTTTACTGATACATACATACATTCTGTTTACTGATATATACACACATTCTGTTTACTGATATATACACACATTCTGTTTACTGATATATACATACATTCTGTTTACTGATATATACATACATTCTGTTTACTGATACATACATACATTCTGTTTACTGATATATACATACGTACATTCTGTTTACTGATATATACATACAGACATTCTGTTTACTGATATATACATACGTACATTCTGTTTACTGATACATACATACATTCTGTTTACTGATATACACACATTCTGTTTACTGATATACACACATTCTGTTTACTGATACATACATACATTCTGTTTACTGATACATACATACATACATTCTGTTTACTGATACATACATACATACATTCTGTTTACTGATATACACACACATTATGTTTACTGATACATACATACATTCTGTTTACTGGTACATACATACATTCTGTTTACCTATATTTACATGCGTACATTCTGTTTACTGATACATACATACATACATTCTGTTTACTGATACATACATACATACCTTCTGTTTACTGATATATACATACATTCTGTTTACTGATATATACATACATTCTGTTTACTGATATATACATACATTCTGTTTACTGATATATACATACACACATTCTGTTTACTGATACATACATACATTCTGTTTACTGATACATACATGCATTCTGTTTACTGATATATATACATTCTGTTTACATACATTCTGTTTACTGATATATACACACATTCTGTTTACTGATACATACATACATTCTGTTTACTGATATATACACACATTCTGTTTACTGTTTATATATACATACATTCTGTTTACTGATATATACATACATTCTGTTTACTGATACATACACACATTCTGTTTACTGATACATACATACATTCTGTTTACTGATATATACATACATTCTGTTTACTGATATATACATACATTCTGTTTACTGCTACATACATACATTCTGTTTACTGATACATACATAGATACATTCTGTTTACTGATACATACATATATACATTCTGTTTACTGATATATACATACATACATTCTGTTTACTGATATATACATACATTCTGTTTACTGATACATACATACATTCTGTTTACTGATATATACATACATACATTCTGTTTACTGATATATACACACATTCTGTTTACTGATATATACATACATACATTCTGTTTACTGATACATACATACATTCTGTTTACTGATATATACATATGTACATTCTGTTTACTGATACATACATACATTCTGTTTACTGATACATACATAGATACATTCTGTTTACTGATATATACATAGATACATTCTGTTTACTGATACATACATACATTCTGTTTACTGATACATACATACATTCTGTTTACTGATATATACATAGATACATTCTGTTTACTGATACATACATACATTCTGTTTACTGATACATACATACATTCTGTTTACTGATATATACACACATTCTGTTTACTGATACATACATACATTCTGTTTACTGATATATACATACATTCTGTTTACTGATATATACATAGACACATTCTGTTTACTGATACATACATACATTCTGTTTACTGATATATACATACATTCTGTTTACTGATATATACACACATTCTGTTTACTGATACATACATACATTCTGTTTACTGATATATACACACATTCTGTTTACTGATACATACATACATTCTGTTTACTGATATATACATACATTCTGTTTACTGATACATACATACATTCTGTTTACTGATACATACATACATTCTGTTTACTGATATATACATAGATACATTCTGTTTACTGATACATACATACATTCTGTTTACTGATATATACATGTGTGCATTCTGTTTACTGATACATACATACATTCTGTTTACTGATATATACATACATTCTGTTTACTGATACATACATACATTCTGTTTACTGATATATACACACATTCTGTTTACTGATATATACATACATTCTGTTTACTGATATATACATACATACATTCTGTTTACTGATATATACACACATTCTGTTTACTGATACATACATACATTCTGTTTACTGATATATACATACATTCTGTTTACTGATATATACATACATACATTCTGTTTACTGATATATACACACATTCTGTTTACTGATATATACACACATTCTGTTTACTGATATATACACACATTCTGTTTACTGATATATACACACATTCTGTTTACTGATATATACACACATTCTGTTTACTGATATATACATACATTCTGTTTACTGATATATACATACATACATTCTGTTTACTGATATATACACACATTCTGTTTACTGATACATACATACATTCTGCTTACTGATATATACATACATTCTGTTTACTGATATATACTGTACATACAGTATGTATCAGTATGTATCAGTAAACAGAATGTATGTATATATCAGTGCACAGACTAGTCAGAGTAAGCAACACTGCAGGGTTGTGGTCCATCAGAATTTTACTGTGATTCAATAAAAACTATTGTTCACAAAAGAAAGTGAATTTAAATGAAAATCTTCAACTCACAGCTGATGAGGAAAATATCTTGGGTCGTTGAGGAACGTTCAGATAGAAATACAACTATGACATGTGGAGGAACGGAATAATGTCAGTTCTATTCATGGCGTTTCTATCGGCAACATGACATACACTGCCGAGACGGAAGAGGATGTGAGACATCTCACTAGATCCTTTTTTTCTGGTTCATATACAGTTAACGAACTAAGCAGACCAGACCCAGCTGCTATCACATTAGTGTTTATGGGAAAGCCATCCTGTCATGCTGACCGGAATTGTGACCATTTCTTTCAATGGTAGAAAGCCTGAGAAAGACATCTTTATTTATCCACCATCTTTGATACATTGCAGCCTCCTGAATGTGACCCGGTTAACACCTGTTTTTCCTGCCTGGTCAGATCATGTGATCAGATCAGGACAACATCCTGGCCTGCAATATATCACCCAATTAAAATCATTCCAATCCAATATCCACCTCACTTCTTAACTGACAGCATTGATCATCTTAGAGCAAATCCTCCATGTGTTTCTTCAGTGGCTCCTCTATAAACCCAGTGGACAGAAGATCATAATACTTCATGGATATCTATCCTAGTGACCAGCGAAACACCCCACAGACTTCCATTCACATCCTGGCTACAGCAGCCAGTGACACACAGAGAGACAGACCTTAGAATCTTTCCTTCTATTTCTGGACACAGCAGGCTGGGCAATTAGACTGATGGGGAGGAGGAAGGAAGGAAGGAAGGAAGGAAGGAAGGAAGGAAGGACGGAAGGAAGGAAGGAAGGAAGGAAGGAAGGAAGGAAGGAAGGAAGGAAGGAAGGAAGGAAGGAAGGAAGGAAGGAAGGAAGGAAGGAAGGAAGGAAGGAAGGAAGGAGAGCTGCTGCCGGTCCACCTTTCCAAAATGGAAGAGAAGAAAGAGAGAAAGGGAGGAGTGGGGAGGGGGGAGGTAGGGAGGGAGAGAGAGGGAGGAGTGGGGTGGGGGGAGATAGAGAGGTAGAGAGAAAGGGAGGAGTGAGGAGGGGGGAGGTAGAGAGGTAGAGAGAAAGGGAGAAGTGAGGAGGGGGGATGTAGAGAGAGAGGGAGGAGTGGGGAGGGGGAGGTAGGGAGGTAAAGAGAGAGGGAGGGGGAGTGGAGAGAGAGGGAGGATGAGAGGGAAAGAGAGATGTAGAGAGAGAGAGAGAGTGCCATCTGAGAGAGAGGGAGGGGGAGTGGAGAGAGAGGGAGGACGAGAGGGAAAGAGATATGAAGAGAGAGAGAGAGAGAGAGAGAGTGTCATCTGAGAGAGAGGGAGGGGGAGTGGAGAGAGAGGGGGATGAGAGGGAAAGAGATATGAAGAGAGAGAGAGTGCCATCTGAGAGAGAAAGGGGGGCGGTGAAAGAGAGAGACGGGGAGAGGGGGTCAGTAATTCCAATACACTTTCCCAATTGTGTGTTAAATTGGACAAAGGGAATTGCAATTCTCCTGCTACCAGATATGTGGGCAGCCTTCTTTAAACCTGACCTTTTAGAACACAAAATCCCTGAAATTAGTTATTCAATTCAATTAAAATCTGAGCCTCCACTTCCAAACATAACAACCAATTGAAATGTGATTTTAGATAGACTGACAGCTTAGCTGGCTGGTGAATGAATGTGGCTGTTAAAACAGCACCTGTCCTGAAAAGGAGTTATTTGTTAATAAGCACCTGCAGTGGCATCTCATTTGCATAATTATTATGAGGACAAGCCATGGTTGTCAGGGGCGACAGACTATCAGTGGTAGAAAGTTATAGAGACGGGATTCAATCAAAGCAGCAGTGTGGAAATATTCTATAACATTGCTGTGGTGCCACGTGTAAGGGCATTTTTATAATTCAGTGGATAAGAGTAGACAATGTTTTGAAATGAACTTAGCGTGTGTTTGAATTCATACAAATAACAGTAGGTAAGTCATTCTCTTCACGATAATGCCTGTCATGGCATTAAAAATACGCTATTGGCTTTCCAACTGCTTTGTAGTTGTACTGAACTTTGATTGCCACAAAGTGAATTGCAGAAATAATAACTAAGCCTAGTCCAATCATAGAAAACATTACAGAAGCAATCCCAATTCTCCATGTCCACTAACTCCTAGGCTTGAAATCCAAACTAATCAAACAACTATGGAAAATAACGAGATGAAGTTTGGATTTTGAGGCTATCCAACTCCAGCATGATGTCAACTAGTGTGACCTCAACTAGTCTAATCAGTAGTTATCTATTGACCTGTCTTGGGATGACCAGAAAGCACTAAGGCTCTAGAGAACCAGGACCGCTGTCCTTTATAGCACATTAGCTTCATCCATCACCTCCTGACAGAGATTCAGATGGGAGTTTTTGGTATGTATGTGTGTTTTGTGTGTTTGTATGTGTGTTTTGTGTGTTTGTATGTGTGTGTGTGTGTGTGTGTGTGTGTGTGTGTGTGTGTGTGTGTGTGTGTGTGTGTGTGTGTGTGTGTGTGTGTGTGTGTGTGTGTGTGTGTGTGTTTGTGTGTGTGTGTGTGTGTGTGTGTGTGTGTGTGTGTGTGTGTGTGTGTGTGTGTGCAAGCGTCTGACAGTTTCCCAGGAGGAGTCCATCAAGGTGCGCATTCACTGTCTCCTCCAAGCCCTGGGTTTTATTTTGGGGTTAAACAGCCTTGGGGAAGAGGCCAGGATGATGTCACAATTTGTTCTAGATAAAAGCATTGAAGAGCTGCTAACCTTCACTGGAGAATGGTTGATAACAAGAGAGTGAAAAAATAAGGACATTGCACTGAGCCTTGTGGTGCTGTAAGAAAAGGTTTCTTACCCACACTTACTTTTTCTGATTTTCAGACATTGATGAGTAGCTTCTGCAGATTTATTTTGGATTCAAAGTTTGGGGGCATCCGTCATCACATTTTGACAGATACAAAATAACAAAATGACACATTTCTTTAAAGAGCTCTCACATATCCCAGAATGACTCAAGTCAGAGTGAAAAGTGAGTAACGGGGAGAGTTGAAAGGGGTGGACATGCTTCGTACAGCTGAGGTGTTCGGGGTCAAATCCAGATGCATGGCAACATGTTACAAATAGCTATGTAGTTTCAACCGGTCACTTCAGTAACAGCCTATGAGACATGTCAAGAGGCTACTCAGGAACCATAGACCATCACTAAACTAGGATCGGACCAAAACACTTGTGTAGCCGATGTGAATTGGCTAGCTAGGGACAGATCCAATACTGTTACACTTGATTAAATGTGTGTGATCGAGAAGTGCTATTTTCCGAGCTGTGGTTTTGCAGTGTTTACATCATCTTGACGTAATGAAAAATGACTCATCTTCTGGGGGGTACAATGTCTGAAAATCAATCTTCTTCAATTATTCCTGGTTGTCAAGAGAAATGGCCGGGTCGATTCCACAGGCTTTGTCCTCCCTGTTTCATTTGTTGTCTGCGTTTGTGTGTGTGCACACACAGTAGCTGTGTCTATGCGGTATGGATGGGTGCGTGCATTGTGTTTATCTATGCGTGTGCATGCTCTCGTGTCGTGTGTGTGCGCACTGAGCCAGAATAAAATGTGTGCTGTCCGGGTGATGGGATGTAATGGGATACCAGAGTGTAACAGCCGGTGTGTGTGAGGTTTGTGCACAAGGTGTGTGTCTGGGTTTGTGTGTGTGTTAGTTCATTCGTGTGTTTGTGCCCTTTGAGGTGTATGTGTGCACTATGCGAGCTGTGTGTGTGTGTGTGTTTATGTGAGAGTGTGTGAGTATGTGAGTATGTGTGTGAGGTTTGTGCACAAGGCGTGTGTCTGGGTTTGTGTGTTTGTTAGTTCATGCATATGTGTGTGTGCGCTTTTTGAGGTGTTTGTCTGTGCGTTGTTCGGTTTAAGGTGTGGGTGTTTGTATGTGTGCACTGCGCGAGCTGTGTCTGTGTGTGTGTACACTGTATCCGAGGTGTGTGTATTGGGTGAGAAATAGCTGGCAGGAGTCGTGCTCCCTGACAGCAGGTTTGTGGAGGGGACATGGACACGTTGTCCTTGGATCTCTCAGTGGCCATCGATCTCTCTCCATCTTATTTAGCTGCTGCCAAAACTCACAGGTCCCTATTGACAGAAGCCAATTATACATCTCTTCAGCATCACCACACAAAGCAAAACAAGGCGAACACCAGTGTGTAAAATCTACCTATCAAAAGGCATCGTCCCTAAGAAGGGTTTTCATCTAAACTGATTGATTAAATGAACGCACAGAGAATATTGATGCGTTTTAACCGCATATTCACCCCTATGGGTTCTGTCTGTTAGTCTTGTTCGCAGGGACACCAAGGCCTGAGTCTCTATATGGATCAAAACAGACCCTGTTGAACAAGAGTGGGCATCTCCATTCCTAGAGAGGGGCACACAGTGTGTGAAGGCTTTTGTTCCAGCCCAGCAATACCACTTCTGCTTCAACTAACAATTATCTAAAATGAAGACAATGATTAATGATTTGAATCAGGAGTGTTAGTGTTGGGATGACACAAAAGCCTGCACCCACTGACGGATACCCATCTCTGCCCTGGTCCAATGGAAAACGCTGCTCTGAAAGGAAACGGTAAGGGATAAAGCCAAGGGACTTAGATAGTTGATTGTTTCCAGGTTTCTACTGACTACTGTGGCCACACATTGACCTCTAGACCTCCGATGAGTTTTATCTCTTATTATTAATCTGCTGAGGTTGCTGTTCTCACACAATCCCTATGGGCTCAAGGGTCAGCACCCATAATCCCACTTGTGACCTCCGGGGTCAGCCGTGATGCTTGGGGTCAACGGGTCAAACGCAACAACAACACTGCATTACTGTGAATGGAAATGATCAGTGTCTATCTTTGTGTATCTAGCTGTGGAAGAGCAGCGTCAGGTACATACTGTCTAAAACTAAAGGATGATGATGTGTCGAAAGAATGAGACCAGCTGTTGTGGCTCAAAAGAAACACAATCAAATAAAAGAATTGTATTTGTCACGTGCGTCATTAAACAACAGGTGTAGAATAACAGTGAATTGCTTACATATGGGCCCTTCCCAACAATGCAGAGAGAAAAGTAAATGATAATTAATAGACAAACAAGTACACAATTAGTAACGATAACTTGGCTATATACCCGGGGTACCAGTACAGAGCCAATGATATCTTGGCTATATACATGGGGTACCAGTACAGAGTCAATGATAACTTGGCTATATACATGGGGTACCAGTACTGAGCCAATGATAACCTTGGCTAATTACATGGGGTACCAGTACAGAGTCAATGATAACTTGGCTATATACATGGGGTACCAGTACTGAGCCAATGATAACCTTGGCTTTATACATGGGGTACCAGTACAGAGTCAATGATAACTTGGCTATATACACGGGGTATCAGTACTGAGCCAATGATAACCTTGGCTATATACAGGTACATGGGGTACCAGTACAGAGTAAATGATAACTTGGCTATATACACGGGGTACCCGTACTGAGCCAATGATAACTTGGCTATATCCACAGGGTACCAGTACTGAGCTAATGATAACCTGGCTATATACACGGGGTACCAGTACAGAGTCAATGATAACTTGGCTATATACACGGGGTACCAGTACTGAGCCAATGGTAACTTGTCTATATACACGGGGCCAGTATGATACCCCATGTATATAGCCAAGGTTATCATTGGCTCAGTACTGGTACCCCGTGTATATAGCCAAGTTACCATTGACTCAGTACTGGTACATAGCCAAGGTTACCAGTACTGAACCAATGATAACCTTGGCTATATCCACAGGGTACCAGTACAGAGTCAATGATAACTTGGCTATATACACGGGGTACCAGTACAGAGTCAATGATAACTTGACTATATAAACAGGGTACCAGTACTGAGTCAATGATAACTTGGCTATATACACAGAGTACCAGTACTGAGTCAATGATAACTTGACTATATACATGGGGTACCAGTACTGAGTCAATGATAACTTGACTATATACACGGGGTACCAGTACTGAGTCAATGATAACTTGGCTATATACACAGGGTACCAGTACTGAGTCAGTTCTCTGCTGCCAATGACTGGAACGAACTGCAAAAATCACTGAAGCTGGAGACTCATATCTCACTCACTAGCGTTAAGCACCAGCTGTCAGAGCAGCTCACAGATCACTGCACCTCTACATAGATCATCTGTAAATAGCCCAACCAACTACCTCATCCCCATACTGTTGTTTATTTTGCTCCTTTGCACCCCAGTATCTCTACTTGCACACTAATTTTCTGCACATCTATCACTCCAGTGTTTAATTGCTAAATTGTAATTATTTTGCCATCATAGCCTATTTATTGCCTTACCTCCCTTATCCGACCTCATTTGCACTCACTGTATATAGACTTGTTCTATTGTATTATTGACTGTATGTTTGTTTATCCCATGTTTAACCCTGTGTTGTTGTTTGTGTCGCACTGCTTTGCTTTACCTTGTCACGCCCTGACCGTAGAGAGCTTTTTATGTCTCTATTTCTGGTTTGGTCAGGGTGGGATTTGGGTGGGCATTCTATGTTCATGTTTCTATGTTTTCTATTTCTTTGTGATTGGCCAGGTATGGTTCTCAATCAGGGATAGCTGTCTATTGTTGTCTCTGATTGGGAATCATACTTAGGTAGCTTTTTCCCTCCTTCTGTGTGGGATCTTGTTCTTTGTTTGTGTGCAGTTAGTTCACACAAGGAAGCTGGTCGGTTGTTGAGTTCTTTATTGATTTGTCTAAAGTTTCACTTCAGTAATAAATATTATGTGGAACTCAAGGAACACTGCACCTTGGTCTCATCCTTCCGACGACACCCGTTACAATCTTGGCCAGGTCGCAGTTGTAAATGACAACTTGTTCTCAGCTAGCCTACCTGGTTAAATAAAGGTGAAATAAATCATGTATAAAAATGATAACTTGGCTATATACACTGGGTACTCGTACTGAGTCGATGTGCAGGGTTCGAGGTAATGGAGGGAGATACTTTCACATATGTAGGGGTAAAGTGACTAGGCAACAAAATGGATAATAAACAGTAGCAGCATATGTGATGAGTCAACCCGCTCGCTCCAACCCGGTTCCGGGTTGGAGCGAGCGGTCGCATCTACACTTCGATCCGCAGGTAGTATAACTTTTCATTACATTTCATTATAGTACAACGGTTTGATTTGTCTAATCTTAGCAATTTCTTCTTAGCTAGCTACATAGCCGTCCTTGTATCAAAGATAATTGCATAATTATCGTATTTCGTCGTCCTAACGTATCTGCCCAGCAGCTAGCTAAGCAGCTAGCTAACATCCACTGTCCACCAGCACTGTAGAAACTATTACACTCAACTGAACGACTCGATTAGCGTAGTGTCAGCTAGCTACATAGTTGTCTTCGTTGTCTTCGTATCCAAGATAATTGTGTAGTTTAGAGTGTGTAGACTTAGAGTGATTATCTTAATTTACCGAGGTTAGCTAGCCAGCTATTTGTCGTCCTTAACGTAGGAGATGCTGCTAGCTAGCTAGCCAACAGCTAGCCAACCTCTACCGAATTGACCTTCAACTACCCGGTCAACATTCCGCGTCGCTCCACAGGTAGTATCACATTTTCATTTCACTTCATTACAGTACAACGGTTTGATTTGTTTGATCGTAGCTAGCCAGCTACATAGCCGTCTTTGTATCTAAGACAATTGTGTAGTCTAGAGCGATTTTCTAGGTTAGCTGGCCAGCTATTGTCGTTCTTTTAACGTAGCTAGCCAGCTAGCCCCGAATAGCAGCACTGTAGAAACTAGTACAGTACAACGGTTTGATTTGTTTGATCGTAGCTAGCTAGCTACATAGCCGTCTTTGTATCTAAGACAATTGTGCAGCCTAGAGCGATTTTCTAGGTTAGCTAGCCAGCTATTGTCGTTCTTTTAAGGTAACGTAACGCAATCAACCTGCTAGCTAGCCAGCTAGCCCCCGAATAGCAGCACTGTAGAAACTATTACACTCGACGGAACGACTTGATTAGTGTAGTGTCAACATCGCAGCCACTACCAGCTAGCCTACTCCAGCAGTACTGTATCATTTCAATCATTTTAGTCAATAAGATTCTTGCTACGTAAGCTTAACTTTCTGAACATTCGAGACGTGTAGTCCACTTGTCATTCCAATCTCCTTTGCATTAGCGTAGCCTCTTCTGTAGCCTGTCAACTATGTGTCTATCTATCCCTGTTCTCTCCTCTCTGCACAGACCATACAAACGCTCCACACCGCGTGGCCGCGGCCACCCTAATCTGGTGGTCCCAGCGCGCACGACTCCACGTGGAGTTCCAGGTCTCCGGTAGCCTCTGGAACTGCCGATCTGCGGCCAACAAGGCAGAGTTCATCTCAGCCTATGCCTCCCTCCAGTCCTCGACTTCTTGGCACTGACGGAAACATGGATCACCACAGATAACACTGCTACTCCTACTGCTCTCTCTTCGTCCGCCCACGTGTTCTCGCACACCCCGAGAGCTTCTGGTCAGCGGGGTGGTGGCACCGGGATCCTCATCTCTCCCAAGTGGTCATTCTCTCTCTCTCCCCTTACCCATCTGTCTATCGCCTCCTTTGAATTCCATGCTGTCACAGTTACCAGCCCTTTCAAGCTTAACATCCTTATCATTTATCGCCCTCCAGGTTCCTCGGAGAGTTCATCAATGAGCTTGATGCCTTGATAAGCTCCTTTCCTGAGGACGGCTCACCTCTCACAGTCCTGGGCGACTTTAACCTCCCCACGTCTACCTTTGACTCATTCCTCTCTGCCTCCTTCTTTCCACTCCTCTCCTCTTTTGACCTCACCCTCTCACCTTCCCCCCTACTCACAAGGCAGGCAATACGCTCGACCTCATCTTTACTAGATGCTGTTCTTCCACTAACCTCATTGCAACTCCCCTCCAAGTCTCCGACCACTACCTTGTATCCTTTTCCCTCTCGCTCTCATCCAACACTTCCCACACTGCCCCTACTCGGATGGTATCGCGCCGTCCCAACCTTCGCTCTCTCTCCCCCGCTACTCTCTCCTCTTCCATCCTATCATCTCTTCCCTCTGCTCATACCTTCTCCAACCTATCTCCTGATTCTGCCTCCTCAACCCTCCTCTCTTCCCTTTCCGCATCCTTTGACTCTCTATGTCCCCTGTCCTCCA
>NC_088238.1:16579459-16620179 GCF_036934945.1 Oncorhynchus masou masou | reverse complement strand
ACACGTTTATTGTCCCCAGCACCTGTGTAATGATCATTCTCTTTAATCAGCTTCTTGACATGCCACACCTGTCAGGTGGATGAATATATTGTTAAGTGAGAAATGGTAACTAACAGGGAATAAGCTTTTTGTGCATATTTAACATTTCTGGGATATTTTATTTCAGCTCATTGAAACTTGAGACCAACACTTTACATGTTGCATTTACATTTTTGTTCAATATATTAGGCTGTATTTCATTCTCAATCCTCTCAGACAGCTGGGGAGTTTTGGTATGTGTCTAAATAGTCCTTAGTGGCTTCCTCTACTCATGTCCTATACTCTTACACAGTACAGAGAAACCTATTAGGCTGCATTTCAATCATCTTCTCCAGAGGGATGGCTGGGGAGACTTGGGTTGTACCTCAGTAGTCCTACGTGACTTCCTCTGCTCATCTTCTACTCTTTGTTTGCAGGGATTCTGATAGATCTGGACAGGTGAATCTAACCAAGATGAGAGGGAAAGGAGATAGTAGAGAGAGAAAGGCCTTAGTAGAACCAGAGAACCGATACAGAAATGAATCCAAATCCGGAAGCCGTAATAACCGTGGGGAATAACATTATTATTATTTCTAGGTTTGTTGTTGGCAACACAAATAGATCTGGGACCAGGCGAGCACTTGAAAAACAATAGACTGCATTGGAGAAAGGAAATCAGTGATTAGGGTTTTGATGTTCTTCCCTAGTTTATTTCCATCCATCCATGTGAGTGGCTGGGGTGGATGTGTAGCCGATGTGAAATTGCTAGCTAGTTAGCGGTGGTGCGCTCTAGTGGCGTTTCAATCGGTGACGTCACTTGCTCTGAGACCTTGAAGTAGTGGTTCCCCTTGCGCTGCAAGGGGCTTTTGTGGAGCGATGGGTAACGATGCTTCGAGTGTGACTGTTGACGTGTGCAGAGCGTCCCTGGCTCGCGCCCGGGTCGGGGCGAGGGGACGGATGTAAAAGTCTATACTGTTACAGATGCATAGAAATAGAATCACTAGAATGGGTGCAGCACCTCTGACCATGGCAACTTGACTGGCAAACTCATAGAAATATAAACCTGTTGATGTGGATGAATGGTCCTGCATGTAGCCAAACAGAGCAAACCCTACTCAAACAGGAAGGGAGGGACTAAACAGACTTGTCTGATAAGAAACGCTAATTTCCGTTTTCCTTCACAATTAAAAACAAAATATTGTGGGTTGCCTGCCTGTAAAATGACCACGGTCCTGTTCTTCATAAAACGAACACGGTCCTATTGTTCCTTGTCCACTGCCCCACATGAAATGCTCTTTCCACCCAAGTACTGCAGACACACAGGATCGCTTCAACTATTGTTTACACTTACTCTGAGGGGTAAGTGGGTTATGTTAGATGAATCATGTGTCCCAAGAACCAAAATGGTGGCTCAGCAGACATCCACCTGATTGGTCAAACCAATAAATGATGTAGCCTAGTAACTACAGTGGTCACAGTTTCCTTATCTGATCTTGAAGTTGCTGTGAACTTATGTGACCTTAGGTTATCTATTTTGCTAGGTTGTCAACAGAGTAGGGTTAATTTGCCCATAGATCCTGATCTTGGGTCAGTTTAGCATTTTCCAAACTAAGGGATGGAGTTAGGATTTGGGGATGGGAAGATGATCCTAGATCCTTTTCACTGACGGGTTATTACAGTTTCTAATGACTTTGGTCACTTTTTCAAAACTCTTCACACAGTTCTCCTAACTAACTTTCAGCTTGGCACAGCAGTTCACTTCACATTCAAAATGCCCTAAAACTACAAACACTTCAAACATGTCTCAAATCAACTTGTTCTTCCATAACACTCACAAAGGTTGTCACCCAACAAGCACACGTTGTCAGTCATCAAACAACGACCTAAACAACACTAACAACAGGTTGCATTACACAATGTTTTCTTTACAAAACAAGAATGACACCTCTCTACTGTTTAGAATTCTCTGCTGTATATGTTACAGGAATGTAACAGACATGATGCAATATGCTCCAATATGTTTTATGGCACTGTTGAGTGTTGCAGATTTGGCTGCACTCTCAGACCAGCCTCTCTCATTGATAGACCATGATTTATTACATGATCAGTTATCGTAGCCCTGATCTCATCTGAGACTACAGCTCTTGTTCTTCCTCTCAGTCTTCCTCCACCACGTATACGTACTCCTCTTCCTCTCCCAGCCACTCCCAGACTAACACCTGGGTAGGTGTTCAGCTACAATGGGAATTAGCTGTGGTTGGTCTAATTGTTTTGATAGTATTTCATTTTTTAGATTTGGAATATATTTCAATACGGCATTACTGTAGAAATGTAGCAAATTGATGTCTTATTAAATGTTGTGTTATTTGAGGTTTTAAACTTAAGTTTAACAGTTTTGAAAAGAGTATGTAAACATGTGCAAATTGGCCTGTAGGTACATAGAGTTTTTTTATGGAGGTTGTGTCTGCATGGGAAAAGAGTTCATGAAAATTGAAAGATGTAGTCATTGAATGCATTTTGTGCCAAAGCAATGACAAATTATCCACAGTTTAGCCCACATAGACTGCTGTTATGCTCACTGTGTGAAGAGTTTTGAAAAAGTGACCTAAGTATTGAGAAATGGGTCCCAGCGATTGTAAAAAACTGTAACTAACCTACACACACAGTGACATTTGGGATTATATCTCTACTTGAGACATGGATTGTGTATGTGTGCCATTCAGAGGTTGAATGGGCTAGACAAAAGATTTAAGTGCCTTTGAACGGGGTGTTGTAGTAGGTGCCAGGAGCACCAGTTTGAGTGTGTCAAGAACTGCAACGCTGCTGTTTTTTTCATGCTCAACAGTTTCCCGTGTGTATCAAGAATGGTCCACCACCCAAGGGACATTGGAGTCAACATGGGAAGCATTGGAGTCAACATGGGACAGCATCCCGGTGGAACACTTTTGACACCTTGCCCCGACAAATTGAGGCTGTTCTGAGGGCAAAAGGGGGTGCAACCCAATATTAGGAAGGTGTTCTTAAAGTTTTGTACACTCAGTATACATACAGAGACATTTTAAATTGTGTTACAGTCACTACAGTAATATGCAACATAACCACACATTGGGACAATGAATGAATCAGCAACTAGAAGAGTATGATTCTGTACAGAGGCACTAGTGTTTTCTTCCCCAATATGCCTCTGAAAGCTGATCTGAGGCCAGTTATATTTTACAGACACAGACACATCATATGTGCTGACACAGCCTCCTCTGCATCAGTGACCATAAACTATCCGAGAGGAGGATGACAAGTGTGTGGGTGTGTTTGTACATGTGTTTACATGTGTGTGTGTTCCTGGGAACAGGGCTCAGTTGAAGTTTCCTCTGGAGTGCAGTGACACTGCAGAGAAAGATTATGTTACTGCTGACTGGCTGAAAGTTACCTCCCACCCATCCCGCCTCACAACACACACACACACACACACACACACACACACACACACACACACTGAATGATATATTATCTGATAGACTTGAGATGATCGTGTATCATTATGGTTTTGGCGACATCTTTGCCTCCCAGAAATGGGTGTAAAGTCACATGTGATCCAGGCTAGTGCAAAGCAAAAACTCTAAACCCCAAACCAGACTAAAACTCCAAACCAGTTTATTTTACTGCAGCCCTAAGTCCAAACACAACCAAACATAATTATTGGAGCACATGCAGCCTGGTACAACTTGTATTTCAACTGTATACCTGTGAACCTTGAGACAGGTGTGGAATGTGTGTGTGTGTGTGTGTGTGTGTGTGTGTGTGTGTGCGTGTGCGTGCGTGTTAACATGTTATGTATGTAGGAACATTGGATGCATAACACCTTAGATTGAGTGTTTTCATCCACACTTACAGTATGTAATGATGTCCGGATCACTGTTGACAGGAGCCCCTCAATTAAGGCACAGCATGTGTACATATACAACAAGATGAATTGGGGGAGAAAGAGGGTGAGATGGAGAGAGGGAGCAGAGAAAAGGACAGAGAGAGAAAGAAGGAGAGATGACGTGAGGGAGGGAGGTAGAGGGAGGGAAGGAAGGGGACAGAGAGAGAAAGAAGGAGAGATGATGTGAGGGAGGGAGGTAGAGAGAGGGAAGGGGACTGAGAGAGAAAGAAACAGACAGAGAGAGAAAGAAGGAGAGGTGAGGGAGGGAGGTAGAGAGAGGGAAGGGGACAGAGAGAGAAAGAAGCAGACAGAGAGAGAAAGAAGGAGAGCTGACGGGAGGTAGGTGGTGAGAGGGAAGGGGACAGAGAGAGAAAGAAGCAGACAGAGAGAGAAAGTCAATTGAGCTGAAAGATAGGTAGGGATGGAAGGGGACAGAGAGAGAAAGAAGCAGACAGAGAGAGAAAGACAGAGAGATGTGACATTTGAGGGAGGTAGATGAGGGGAAGGGGACAGAGAGAGAAAGAAGCAGACAGAGAGAGAAAGAATCAAGATGATTCAAGGGAGGTAGGAGAGGGAAAGGGACTGAGATAGAAAGAAGGAGAGCTGACGGGAGGTAGGTAGAAGAGGAAGGGGACAGAGAAAGAAAGAAGCAGACAGAGAAACAATTGAGGAAAGATATGGAGGGATGAAAAGCAACTTGATCTCATAGTTGTTGAAGAGAGGAAGAGACAGAAAGAGACATTTGAGAGAGACAGATGAAGACCAAAGGAGCAAAGAAGGAGTGCCAAACCACCCACATCAAATGTTTCAACTGTCTCAGGAAAGTTCAAAAGTCCACTGATATAGAGTCATCAAGGACATATCCAAGTGGATATGACAAGCAAAGACAAAACTGTCTCTTCTGTCAAACAATAAAATAACTCTGACTGTGAGGTGAGAGTGAGACAATGCTTTGTATTGGGAAACAGAGGAAGAAACAGAGGAAGAGAAAGAGCAGCTCAGTTGACAGAGCGTGTTATCGTGAGCACATCACACCCTCTCAAAGCAGCCTGAGACTTATTTTATGAATCGAGGGAGTTAGGGAGGAAGGGAGGGAGGAGCGAGGGAGTCAGGGGAGGAGGAGAGGGATGAAGAGAGGGAGGAGCGAGGGAGTCAGGGGAGGAGGAGAGGGATGAAGAGAGGGAGGGAAGGTGAATCTGTATTTCTGTAATACTGAAATATATCTGTATATGAGGAATGATGAGTTATTCAATTAATGATTAACGTTGTGAGGTGGGTTATGGGGCGAGTGAACACTAACAAGGGGTAGGGATACCAACTACACTGCCTTTTTTAGAAGGAATCAAGGGTATTTTCTAGCACAAGTATTTTCGTGTAGGCCTAGTATTTTCTTGTAGACCTAGTATTTTCTTGTAGACCTAGTATTTTCTTGTAGACCTAGTAGACCTAGTATTTTCTTGTAGGCCTAGTATTTTCTTGTAGACCTAGTAGACCTAGTATTTTCTTGTAGGCCTAGTATTTTCTTGTAGACCTAGTAGACCTAGTATTTTCTTGTAGGCCTAGTATTTTCTTGTAGACCTAGTAGACCTAGTATTTTCTTGTAGGCCTAGTAGACCTAGTATTTTCTTGTAGGCCTAGTATTTTCTTGTAGACCTAGTAGACCTAGCATTTTTGTGTAGACCTAGTATTTTCTTGTAGACCTAGTAGACCTAGTATTTTCTTGTAGGCCTAGTATTTTCTTGTAGACCTAGTAGACCTAGTATTTTCTTGTAGACCTAGTAGACCTAGTATTTTCTTGTAGACCTAGTAGACCTAGTATTTTCTTGTAGGCCTACAAAAGAGAGTAGTCCTCTGGTAATGAAAATATGACAGGTTAGTAAATTAGGGAAACAAGAAGGCCAGATAACAGGTCAGTAAATCAGGGTAAGAAGTTGGCCAGATAACAGGTCAGTAAATCAGGGTAAGAAGTTGGCCAGATAACAGGTCAGTAAATCAGGGTAAGAAGTTGGCCAGATAACAGGTCAGTAAATCAGGGTAAGAAGTTGGCCAGATAACAGGTCAGTAAATCAGGGTAAGAAGTAGGCCAGATAACAGGTCAGTAAATCAGGGTAAGAAGTTGGCCAGATAACAGGTCAGTAAATCAGGGTAAGAAGTTGGCCAGATAACAGGTTAGTAAATTAGGGAAACAAGAAGGCCAGATAACAGGTCAGTAAATCAGGGTAAGAAGTTGGCCAGATAACAGGTTAGTAAATCAGGGTAAGAAGTTGGCCAGATAACAGGTCAGTAAATCAGGGTAAGAAGTTGGCCAGATAACAGGTCAGTAAATCAGGGTAAGAAGTTGGCCAGATAACAGGTTAGTAAATCAGGGTAAGAAGTTGGCCAGATAACAGGTCAGTAAATCAGGGTAAGAAGTTGGCCAGATAACAGGTCAGTAAATCAGGGTAAGAAGTTGGCCAGATAACAGGTTAGTAAATTAGGGAAACAAGAAGGCCAGATAACAGGTCAGTAAATCAGGGTAAGAAGTTGGCCAGATAACAGGTCAGTAAATCAGGGTAAGAAGTTGGCCAGATAACAGGTCAGTAAATCAGGGTAAGAAGTTGGCCAGATAACAGGTTTGTTTTGGTCAGCAAAAGTACACCAGAAATATACAAAACATTTAATGGTATGCTAAATATATGATATACTCTATAAATTAACTTTCAAGGAATGCAAGAACCAAGACATATTGTGATATCAGAACTGCACTGCACCCATAGAGTGAATGAATATAGAATCAGTGAAACACATTACAATAGTCAGCATAGTCGTCAATAGTCCTAGACTATTGAGCAGAAGTAGAGATTTGAGCAGAGGAAATAGGCTGACATTCCATTATTCCATGGCATTACAGACAGCCCTATCTTTGAGGTGTGTGTGTGTGGTGTGTGTGTGTGTGTGCGTGTGTGTGTGTGTGTGTGTGTGTGTGTGTGTGTGTGTGTGTGTGTGTGTGTGTGTGTGTGTGTGTGTGTGTGTGTGTGTGTGTGTGTGTGTGTGTGTGTGTGTGTGTGTGTGTGTGTGTGTGTGTGTGTGTGTGTGTGTGTGTGTGTGTGTGTGTGTGTGTGTGTGTGTGTGTGTACCACGTAATAATAAAAGTATCAATAAAAAACACACGGTAAACCTGTTTGTGTGAAAGCGGGGCCTAATGTCTGTACTTGTCTTTTCACTGGCTTCTATTCCAGACCTTTGCCTCCTCAATCATGTTGTATTCATCGGTTGTTATGAGCCTTGCTCAATTTTGGGCATTGCTTCTTTTCCACAGCCAGAAACAGTTCGCACAACAAAAGGCTATGTACGAAATGAACAAACTGACCGTAAAATAATACATATCTGATCAATGTAATCATAGCCTATAGGCCAAGCCCTTAACGAACTGAGTTTTGTTGCTGAGCTGCCCTCTTGTGGCACAATAATAATACTGATAGTTAAATGTGCCACCTGGTGGAAGAATATGTATGGACTGTATGTACTGTATCTGCTACTAATATAAATGTTGCTTATGCTCTCTTGTGTTGTCTATTTTGGGGTGGACCTCTCAAGAGACAACCTGCATACAACTGAACTTTTTTTCCAAAATAACCAGATTTTTCCCCCATCCAGGCTGGAATGGCTCGACTTTACTAAAAACAAATGGATGGCGCTCTCTTCAGTAAATATTTTACCTAACCGTCTCTGGACGCTAGAAAAAACAATAACAGTGAACCTCCCCTATACCCAAAATAATCATTAAAACAAAGTGGGTAGCAGAGAACATGTCTATATCATTTACCATCACTTCTTGGACAGACCAGAGCCTTACATATGCAGTTTTAGAAACTGTTCTTTGTCCTTTAAGCATTACATGGCAACATGGGATTTTTGATAGCTTTTTATAAACATTTCATGCAATTCTACGTAATTTTACATATTAGCAGAATAGTTTATAATGCCATACAAATTACCAAAATGCAGTGGTGTAAAGTACTTAAGTAAAAATACTTTTAAGTACTACATAAGTTGTTTTTTGGGATATTGGTACTTTACTATTTATATTTTTGATGACTTTTACTTCACTACGTTCGTAGATAAATAATTTACTTTTTGCTTTTTCCATAAAATATATATTTTTTTAAAGGACAAACAAGAAAAATAAGGAATTTGAAATGATTTATACTTTTACTTTGATACTTAAGTATATTTTTGCAATTACAATTACTTTTGATACTGAGTTAAGTATATTTAAAACGAAACACTTTTAGACTTTTACCCAAGTAGTATTTTACTGGGTAACTTTCACTTTGACTTGAGTCATTTCTATTAAGGTATCTTTACTTTTACTTAGGTATGACAATTGGGTACTTTTTGCACCACTGCCGAAATTACAGACAGAATAGGCAGAGAGATAGTCCTATGTGTTAATTTTATCATAAACTCAGCAAAAAAAGAAACATCCTCTCACTGTCAACTGCGTTTATTTTCAGCAAACTTAACATGTGTAAATATTTGTATGAACATAACAAGATTTAACAACTGAGACATAAACTGAACAAGTTCCACAGACATGTGACTAACAGAAATGGAATAATGTGTCCCTGAACAAAGGGGGAGTCCAAATCAAAAGTAACAGTCAGTATCTGGTGTGGCCACCAGCTGCATTAAGTACTGCAGTGTATCTCCTCATGGACTGCACCATATTTAACAGTTCTTGCTGTGAGATGTTACCCCACTCTTCCACCAAGGCACCTGCAAGTTGGGGGGAATGGCCCTATCCCTCACCCTCCGATCCAACAGGTCCCAGACGTGCTCAATGGGATTGAGATCCGGGCTATTCGCTGGCCATGGCAGAACACTGACATTCCTGTCTTGCAGGAAATCACGCACAGCACAAGCAGTATGGCTGGTGGCATTGTCATGCTGGAGGGTCATGTCAGGATGAATCTACAGGAAGGGTACCACATGAGGGAGGTGGATGTCTTCACAGTAACGCATGGCATTGAGATTTCCTGCAATGACAACAAGCTCCTTCTAATGATGCTGTGACACACCGCCCAAGACCATGATGGACCCTCCACCTCCAAATTGATCCCGCTCCAGAGTACAGGCCTTTGTGTAAAGCTCATTCCTTCAACAATAAACGCGAATCCAACCATCACCCCAGTGAGACAAAACCGTTAGTGACGAGCACTTTTTGCCAGTCCTGTCTGGTCCAGCGATGGTAGGTTTGTGCCCATAGGTGACGTTGTTGCCGAGGTTGTCTGGTGAGGACCTGCCTTACAACAGGCCTACAAGCCCTCAGCCTATTGCGGACAGTCTGAGCACTGATGGAGGGATTGTGCGTTCCTGGTGTACCTGTCCCGCAGGTGTGATGTTCGGATGTACCAATCCTGTGCAGGTATTGTTACACATGGTCTGCCACTGCAAGGACGATCAGCTGTCCTTCCTGTCTCCCTGTAGCACTGTCTTAGGCATCTCACAGTACGGACATTTATTGCCCTGGCCACATCTGCAGTCCTCATGCCTCCTTGCAGTCCTCATGCCTCCTTGCAGCATGCCTAAGGCAAGTTTATGCAGATAAGCAGGGACCCTGGGCATCTTTCATTTGGTGTTTTTCAGAGTCAGTAGAGAGGCCTCTTTAGTGTCCTACATTTTCATAACTGTGACCTTAATTGCCTACCGTCTGTAAGCTGTTAGTGTCTTAAGGACCGTTCCACAACCATAATTGCTTATGGTTCATTGAGCAAGCATGGGAAGCAGTGTTTAAACCCTTTATAATGAAGATCTGTGAAGTTATTTGGATTTTTACGAATTATATTTGAAAGACAGGGTCCTGAAAAAGGGACATTTCTTTTTTTACTGAGTTTATTTCTCCAATGCCAAATCGGTGTGTCTTGTTTGCAACGAAACTGTCCCTGTTTGCAAATAATGAAATCTGAGACGTCATTAGGAATCTGAGCATGCTACTTCATTTAAGGATAGGCATTCGGTTAGCAGTGTGATTAAAGTTAGGTTTTAAATCACACTTTAAGAAGAGAAATTGTAGAAATACACTAGGTGTATGACTTTGTGGCTGTGGTAACTAGTGACGACCCTGTATAGGTGGCGCTAATAACTTTACATTACAGAGAAGTCGACTGTTTTTACCCCGAGAACAAGATGGTTGTCAGGAGTAGTGCAGTATTATCATAAGGAGACGTATTCTTGGAAAACGTGGGAGGAATGGAGGGGAAAAGAGAGGGAGAGGAGGTCTAAGAGAGAGAGGGAAGAAGAGGGTGAGCTTGAGTCAGATAAAAATGGTGGGAAAAAGTAGATGGTTTGTTAAATAGGACTGATAGAATGTGTAAGCAGAGGGAGCTGAAGACAGGAGGAGAAATGGAAGTGAATGAGGGTGAAGTATCGGAGGTGGGAGGTGTGGGGAAGTTATCTGGGACCGAGGTAGGCACCGAGGATCAGGAGAAAGATGAGTCTGTGACAGTAGGAGTGAAGTTTATGGAAAAAGTGGACTCTTGCCTTTTGGTTGATTCATTTGTGTTTTCACAGTGGGTGAAAAAAAGAGTTGGGTAATGTGGAATCGGTGAGGGTAACCAGACGGGGTCTAGTTGTCAGAGGGAGAAGGCGCTCGGAGTAAAACAAATGGGGGCAAAGAACGTGAATTGTCTTGCTCTCAAGAAAAGGGCACCAATGAAAGGAGTGATAACTGGGGTAGCAGTAAATCTAAAAGTTGACCAGCTGAGGGGAAAGATTCCCGGTGTATGTGATGCTCGTCGTTTGACGTGGCGCAGACCGGGTGGGGAGTGGGGAAACAGAAGAGTCATGGTCTGTTCGTTTTAGTTTTGAAGTTGAGTCTTTGCCCGACAAAGTGAAGTTAGGAGATATAAATGATCCTGTACGAGCCGAATACATTACGATGTCACAGGTGTCAAGCTTATGGACATGTGTAGGAGGGAGGGGCCAAGGTGTACAGAAGGGCATGAGACAAAGGAATGTGTAGTATTGGGGAAAGTAGTGGAATGTGTTAATTATAGGGGTGCCCATGGAGCTGGGGATCAGAAATGTCCTGTGCGAGAGAGGCAGGTTGAGGTCTCCAGGGTTAGAGTAGTGCAGAAGTTCTGAGGCAGTGAAGAAAGTAGAGGAAGATGGGTTAATGGGGAGGAGTGTTGAGACTAGTTTAGCTATACCAGTACAGAGGGATAAGCCAAACAGTGGTATACGTTTCAGTAAGATTGGATTTTTAGCGTTTGTAGAAATTGTTATCAACTGTACTGCAGGGATGGAAGGGAAGCCCCAGAAAATGTAGGTTGTGGTGGCAGCTGCAGAGAGGTATGTGGGTGTGTGAGACTTGACATCAGAAGAGTTACAGGGTGTGTTAAGTGGTGATGTCCCATCCTTTCAGGATGATGGCATGAGGTAGGAATAAATACATTTAATTAGTGGAGTAGGGGGGTGTTAACTTGATTTTATATGACTTTGAAATTAGTGAGTGTAGTGTTCGAAGGCAGGGTGTTTATTAAAACATTTGCCTTTTTCAAGCAATAAACACCCTGCCTTCCAACACTACACTCACACTCTGGTAGGTGGCGGTAATGCAGCAAATTGGATGCCAACCGCCGTTAAACCTCATAGAAGAAGATATTTTTACTCCAAAGGATCATGGGAACTTCCTTTTCAGAAGATAGCGATGTGCTGTCAACGTTTTACGGCTCATTCCATTTTGTGATACTGCAGAGAGGTGGATCGTGGCGTTTTAATCTTTTGACTACATTTTTGGTCGTAAGACGCATCATTGTAACGTTAAGTGCATTTGAATTTTTGTTCCTCGAACATTTTATTTGATTCAGTTGAATTTACCCAGCTGTATAGTTGTGAATTATCTAGTTAATTTAGCTGGCTGTGTTGATATTACAAACGGCTAACTCACAGACACGATTTATTTTTTAACATTTTGTGAAATGTGCTTGGACAGCATGGAAACTGAAGTGGAATTCGAAGTACTGAAACCATGCTGCTCCAGAAGATCTGGTAAACTTTCAAAGTGCAGACTGAGGAAACTTCTCCATTTGAGTTCCAAGGAAGGCCTGAAACGGTGGCGCACCAACCTTGTCAAAGCCACTCTCAAAAAATACATTCGTTACGAACAGAAGAGGGTACTCGCTAAACTGGTCAACCAAGGACAACTTTTGACCGACAACGGCGAAGAGATGACGTATATGGGAATATACGAGAATATCGGCAGAATTACACGACCACTAGGCGCAATGGCGCCAAAGAACACAACCCAGTATCTGATGGACATTGTATACGACGACATGCACATCGACACCAGTTCCAACCAGTTCAAGTCGCACCCAGTTTCATTTGTTTCTAGCGCATCTCTTTCACCCAGTAGCGCGTGTGAAAGTTCTCTTGACTTTCAACAGAGGGACTTCGACGAAATGTATCTCCATTTTGGATCATGTTGATCAGTCTTGAACCAGTCTGGCAGAGCTGACCAATGCATTGACTCTAAACCTCGCAAACCAAGGTGTGCATACGGTTATTGTAAATAAGATGTATATTGTAAATAAGACCCTAGTTAATTACTGCCTGTATTTTTATTTTGTGAAAACGTTTTTAAATTAAACGTTAACAAATGTATTTTGAATTTCATTTGACTATGGTCTATTGCACAATCATGTTACATTTTGGGCTTTCCTTGTCCTCACAGCGACGCACCGGACGCTGCCTGTCAGTAGGGAGCGCTCGCTCGCCGCGTCGCTTCGGTGAAGTTGGGTCCACCGCTAAGGTATCCCAGGTAAACCTGCGTCACCAACAGGTAAACGTGGCAGGTAGTGGAGTCATCCAAGTTCAAGGTTCTATGGTGCAATTTGACTTCATTTGGTTGCATTTCATTGACCTCACTACAGGTGTAGTCTACTAGCCGATATGGAGTAATTTGCCTTTGGTCGACTTGGTTGTATACACAGTACCCAGATGTGTTCACGGCCATCTGCTGTATTTACTCTTGTGTGAGCCTTTTTCAGGTCACTCCTACTTGCCTCCTACCTGACTGCAATCAGCTCGGCTGTTGCCAGATCGATGGACACGTGCGGATGACTGAGGAAGGAAGTAAGGTTTCAAGTCCACTTCACATGTAGTGTTGCAGTTCTAATGTACACAATGGGTAATACTGACTTGATTAGCAATCATGTTACCAAATGCAAGTTTGGGTAATATTCACTCATTAGATGTTACCCATAGCAAAGACATTCAATCCATTTTTGATTAATGCAAACGTTTGTCTAAACATGTCGCCAATGACATCAGTGTAAATGTGTTGTATGTGTCTGGACATGTTGAGATCCTAACTTCCTAGTTAAATGCTCTTGTGAATAAAAGTCTGACATATTGCCACTTTGTTAGTTTTCTGTACTTTAAAGCTCTTTAGTGTCACTCTGCTTTCACATGTTGGTATTTCAACTGAAATGTGGCCAGAAATGTCTTTTTTTAGGAACTGATGTAGAATGCACATGGTTCAATTTCAAAATTTGGTTGTCAGCAGTTCTTGTTGGTCACTCAAGGCAGAACTTTTTTTGGATTATGTCTAGCCAGCTATCTAGTGATTACTGACCGAATCCCCATTAATAGTTGTTTACAGCTATTATTACGACCAACATCGCCACCCTGTCAATGTTTAGATTTGCATCAAAATAGCTGTAAACCTATTTTCTCTGCCCAATGGCAAAATTAGTAGAATCGCAGACCTGTGAGCGACTGGCCCTCGAGTTCAGAATATGTTTTTTGCCCATCCCTGCTTTATGGAGCTCTGAGGGAATTTGAATGGTGTAAGGTTTAGCTGTCGGTGCTCACCCATGATAAAGATGACTGCATTAGGACAATGACAAGATGGTAACCACCTCGTATGAGATGACTCCCTGTATTTCCTGTCATAAAGGGAGTAAGAAACTATTCCCTAATCAAACTATTGCTAGCCTACAAATTGATCTCCCCCTCATACACAGGTGTACTCACATGCCCTCTGTATTACTCTGGTTAGAGATTCCAGAAATAGACTCCACCACCTTGGGAAGAGCTCAATAGCAGTCTCAAATCTATTGAAGGTCAGAGGGGTTGGACCTCTGGCTTTCTCATCCAATGGGTTTTGAGGAGGGAGAAAGAGGGGTATGCTAATGAGATTGTCCACATGTCTTGCAGCCTTTTGTTATAGGCCTCCTTCAGTTCGGGTTGAGAGCAGACATTATCTTCCCTTCATGGATGACTGGAAAGCCTTTTGGTGTTGTAGGACATATACTTTAAAACAGCCAGTGAGAATAGGTTGTACTGGAATCCTTTTCTGCGAGTATGGAGTAAGGTTACATTGCATTAGTCAGCCTGGTCTCCTAGACTAGACGTAACATAGTCATATTCCAGGACACTCGAATTAGATGTTACGTTTGGTATGGTTACTTAAGAAAGGTGTGTGTATATATCAAATGTCTAGCAACCCAAAGGTGAGTTTAACTATCACGGACAACTTCAGCATTTTAGTTCATTGGCAACTTTTCAACTACTATACATTTTTAGATGATTAGCATGTTAGGTTAAACGGTTATGGTTAGCTAACGCCTAAATTTAAACCCTAGCTAGAATTTGTAAGATGTTCTGCAAATTCGTAACATGAATTGTAATTTGTGACATGTCATACAAAGGGGTATGTACATCCACAAATTAATACGTACTGTGCCTTACAACAAGTTACATGTACTAAATGGAGTGTCTCGGATTTATGTACAGAATAATACAGAATGCTCTGTGACCAGGTCAGCCTAGTGCGTCTGAGATCAGTTTTTTCTCAGCAGACTCAATCCCCATCAACCATACTCTGTACCTCAAGCCATGAACTGACCCTCTCCATCTTCGGAGGATGCAGCTTTCAAAGCCTCTTGGTTCACCTTTAATGACATTATTGCTTGTATGTTTTTTTTGCTCTTGAAGTGTTTTGAGATTCTATGAAAAGCACTATACAAATGTAATCCATTTTTAACATATTGTGCGGAGTCCTTGTACTCCAACCCTTGTTGGTTACCACTGAGCTGCGACGCATCCCAAGCTCTCTCCTGAACTGTGTTCACTGAGTTGAAAGGAAGTAACTGGAAACTTGCTCTAGTTTGCCCATACATCCAATCCAATTATTTTGGTTTACCATACAGATGTAGAAACATATCATCCAACCAAGTCACTGATCAAGTTCTGGTAACAGGCCAGTTTAATTTGCCAGCGATTGAATGTTGACATTGACAACCTCATTAGCAATGTTTAATGGTCCAATGTTTTCAGATTTCTAGATAATGACCTAGAATTACTTACAATATGAGTGAAATTATTTTCCTTCCAAAAATGGTAATGAAGTATGTTAAAGGGAAGTTTTTCTGTACTGGAATAGTGTGGGTGTACTCCAACAACCGACTGGTGTGGGTGGATGCCAGTCAAATCAAGTTCTGAGTTTGTCATGAACAAAACAAATGGCATATACACGGGCATGGAGTACATCATCCATCAAAAAGCTTACAGGCTCCTCAATGCAAGAACAATAAGAAATAATACAAGATAATACAAACATGAAGTAAATGAAATAGAATAAAGAATTTTGGCTTAAGTATAATATAGGAAAGCACAATTTATAGTCCAATATTTACATGTGGATGGGGGCAG
Organism: Oncorhynchus masou masou; assembly: GCF_036934945.1. Lineage (NCBI taxonomy): Eukaryota > Metazoa > Chordata > Actinopteri > Salmoniformes > Salmonidae > Oncorhynchus > Oncorhynchus masou. Next base: position 16,604,539 of record NC_088238.1, on the reverse strand, counting down.
GTGTATAAATACATTGAGCAGTAAAATAAGAGTGGTATCCGCAGACACATCACATTTTATTGGTCAGTACACATACATGCAGACGCAACGAAATGTGTTTGTTTTTTAGCTCCAACAGTGTGGTAATACTATTCATGGGAGTAGATTGGCCAGCTCACCCTCTAGACTGTTGATTGGCCAACGCAATCTCCTCTAGACCGCTGATTGGCCAACTCATTCTCCTCTAGACCGCTGATTGGCCAGCTCATCCTCAGGAGAATGACGTTATACTGTATGAGGAAACACTTTTTACATCCACTAGGTGGAACTGCTTGTCCAATGTCGAGAAGGATGAAGTTGTCGTTAACCACAGATCTGTCAGCTGCCGTGAAAATAGCACAGTGTGGAGGCTTGTCTGTTGCATAACTCTTCCCCACGTGTTAAATAAGGGCCACTATTAGCATACATACATTGTCTGTTACTGTGGGTGATTATTTTATCATGCGAGAGAGAGACAGTGACAGAACGCAGTGTCTCGGAGTGGAAGTAGAGATTTCTATGCATGGTCATATAATATAATGGCCGAGGGGTGCAGAGAAAGTGTTTCAGCGGCTGTTCCCCTCATCTTTACAAACAGTACATATCTCTACAGTTAACAGCTTGCCCTGTCCTCCACCCCTACTGTGCCCCACTGCTTTTGGCCCAAGCATACTCCCTAAACAGGTGCTCCCTCTCACATGCTCTTCTTCCCGTCCCTCAACATGTTAGGTAGGTATCATACCAAAAGTTGTCACAGGGTGTCGCCAAAGCCTTATCAACAGCCACAACCGGTCAAGACCGATCTTGGTTGTTCTCAGGTCAATGTGAGAAGTGACGCAGACACTGAGGCGTTGATTATCGACGGTCTGCTTTTAGACGGCGGCGCGTGTCATCTGTCCTAGCGAGGGACACACACTTGAGTTTTTTCAAACTGACGGTGGTCGGCAGGCAGCGGGCAGGGACCGACGTCTCGGGTTACACACAGCTACGGTGGCAACATCCTCAATGTCTGGCTTGCTGGCTGGGTTGTGGAGTGAGGGACTTGTCTGAAGGAAACTAATAATTTCTTCCTCTTTGGCCGAGTGAGAGTGACACATTGGTTTCACCCTGTGTTTTATAGCAGCTCTGCCTCCCCTTGTCACCTGTGTGGCCCGACAGTTCACTACTACCAATCTACACAATCGCCCTGTGGCTGCCAAGACTAATGGTCAACACTTCCACCCTGGTGGGTGGAGGGGACAGACAGTCAAGGCTGCCGTTTGTGTGGTTGAAAGCAATATCTACCTTCAACACACCTACCCACATGAAAAATACTATAGTATATTATGGTTAAATACTATAGTATATTATGGTTAAATACTATAGTATTCACTGTAGTGTTTTTGCAGACTTTACTGGAGTATTTACTGTAGTGTTGCAGACATGACTGCAGTACACTGTAGTATTTAGAGTTTTCTATAGTATAAATACTGTAGTAAAAACCATTTTGCATGCAGTACCAGTCAAAAGATTGGACTCACCTACTCATTTCTACATTGTAGATTGTAGAATAATAGTGAAGATGTTAAAACTATGAAATAACACATGAAATCATGTAGTAACCAAAAAAGTGTTAAACAAATCAAAATATATTTTAGATTCTTCAGTAGCCACCCTTTGCCTTGATGACAACTTTGCACACTCTTGGCATTCTCTCAACCATCTTCATGAGGTAGTCACCTGGAATGCATTTCAATTAACAGGTGTGCCTTGTTAAAAGTTGATTTGTAGAACATCTTTCCTTAATTGTTTGAGCCAATCAGTTGTGTTGTGACAAGGTAGGGGGGACATACGGTAAAAGACCAAGTCCATATTATGTCAGGAACAGCTCAAATAAGCAAAGAGAAATGACAGTCCATCATCACTTTAAGACATTAAGGTCAGTCAATACTGAAAATGTCAAGAACTTTGAAAGTTTCTTGAAGTACAGTCTCAAAAACCATCAAGCGCTATGATGAAACTGGCTCTCATGAGCACTGCCACAAGAAAGGAAGACCCAGAGTTACCTCTGCTGCAGAGGATAAGTTCATTAGAGTTAACTGCACCTCAGATTGCAGCCCAAATAAATGCTTCACAGAGTTCAAGTAACAGACACATCTCAACATCAACTGTTCAGAGGAGACTTAAATCAAGCCTTCATGGTTGAATTGCGCCAAAGAAACCACTACTAAATGACACCAATAAGAAGAAGAGACTTGCTTGGGCCAAGAAACACGAGCAATGGATATTAGATCGTTGGAAATCTCTTGTTAGGTCGGATGAGTCCAAATTTGAGATTTTTGGGTCTAACCGCTGTTTCTTTGTGAGACGCAGAGTAGGTGAATGGATGATCTCTGCATTTGTGTTTCCCAACGTGAAGCATGGAGGAGGAGGTGTGATGATGCTTTGCTGGTGACACTGTGATTTATTTAGAATTCAAGGCATACTTAACTAGCATGGCTATGACAGCATTCTGCAGCGATATGCCATCCCATCTGATTTGCTCTTAGTGGCAGTATAATTTGTTTTTTTCAACAGGACAGTGACCCAACACACATACAGGCTGTGGAAGGGCTATTTGACCAAGAAGGAGAGTGATGGAGTGCTGCATCAGATGACCTGACCTCCACAATCATCTGACCTCAACCTAAATGAGATGGTTTGGGATGAGTTGGACCGCAGAGTGAAGGAAAAGCAGCCAACAAGTGCTCAGCATATGTGGGAACTCCTTCAAGACTGTTGGAAAAGCATTCCAGGTGAAGCTGGTTGAGAGCATGCCAAAAGTGTGCAAAGCTGTCAAAGTCAAAGGGTGGCTACTTTGAAGAATCTAAAATTTGTTGATTTGTTGAACACTTTTTTGGTTACTAAATGATTCCTTATGTGTTCTTTCATAGTTTTGATGTCTTCACTATTATCCTACAACATAGAAGATAGTAAAAATAAAGAAAAACCCTTGAATGAATGGGTGTGTCTAAACATTTGACTGGTACTGTATGCTATAGTAATTACTGTAATGTTTTTTCAAACTGTAGTAATATTAATATTTACTGTACTGTTTGAGGACTAATATACTGTAGTATTTACTGTACTATTTTTGTGGACATTACTGTACTGTTTACTATAGTGTTTTTATTTTATCTTAGACATAGTAGTGGGGGCGTTGTCCTTAAGAAAACCCACTGGACAAATTACTCAAAGAGCAAATTTAGTTCAGAGCTTCTGCTCTTTTCTATAACCTGTAGGGTAAGGAACACAATACTGTATATGGTCTGTTATTGGCAGGTGTGTTTCTCATTTATGGGTGGCACAAATTGGGATATGGGGGAGAGGAATGGGCAGGGTATAGACAAATTAAATACTGTGGTATATACTGTAGTGTTTTTGTGTTCTGTAGTATACTGTAGTATTTACTATAGTATTCTACAGTATACAACACAATTCTACATTAAATACTACACATGATTGAGGTATACTACAGTTTACTCCAGAATTATATAGTAAGTAATGTAATTTTCTATAGAAAACTGTGGTATTTTTCATGAGGGTAGTGTAAAGATTATTGGGACATAACATTGTTGCCCCTGTTTAGAAACAACAAGGAAGTGGAAGTTTGGCTGCTTGTCTCTATACTAAAGACATGGGCAACAAGCCAGGGGACTGATTAGATTGAGCTCTGAAAGGATTTGGAAACGTCTCTTTTGAACTTCTAACTCATTGAGAGTAGTGTTTGTGCGTATGTGACGGCATGCATGTGTGTGTGTTCCACTTCAACTGAAAAACTGTGACATGTAAGGCTCAGTTGGATCAGGAGTTGATTGGTAATCTTCAGCTCCGAGTCCCTCTTGGCTACATGAAGGAAAGACATTTTGCTCCAATGAAAATAATGGAATGCATCTCCTTATTAAGTCAGAAAGTGCAAATGGGTGTCGTAGAACATAGCCAGTTCTCATATCAATCTGGATGCAGCAGAGGTTATCCAGCCTATTCTGCTGTGACGACAGGACAAAGAGGGGATATCCGCAGGTATAGGCTAATTGTTGTCCAATGATTGTCAACCCATGACTACTCATTGTGTTGCAGATGGGCCCATCAGGAGTGAACACAGAGTTTCTTGAACGTCCGTCTTGGAATTCCCAAGACTCTGAAGTCCACAGGTCACCAACCTTCCAGAAGAGTATAGAGTTCAGTCTCTTTTACCTGGACATATTATGGAAAATAACATGTCAGGGGCGTATTCAGGGAATTCAATGCAATTGGAATTTCAAGGGCATTCAGCCCCACAGGGAGAGAGAGAGCGAGAGAGACCGACCTTTGGCAGTGACCTTGTCATTGAGACATACATGGTTGTCATGGGGAGGACAGGCCACACCGGATGGTCTCACACACACGCACACACAGACAGCCATACACATACTGTATAATCCTGCCTAGGACACCAGTTTGCCCAACAAACACATACACACACACTGTCCTGCTTAGGGCACCGGATGACGACACACACTGTCCTGCTTAGGACACCGGATGACGACACACTGTCCTGCTTAGGACACCGGATGACGACACACACTGTCCTGCTTAGGACACCGGATGACGACACACACTGTCCTGCTTAGGACACCGGATGACGACACACACTGTCCTGCTTAGGACACCGGATGACGACACACACTGTCCTGCTTAGGACACCGGATGACGACACACTGTCCTGCTTAGGACACCGGATGACGACACACTGTCCTGCTTAGGATACCAGACGACGACACACTGTCCTGCTTAGGATACCGGACGACGACACACACCACTGGGCAAACCAGACGGCCCCAGTAAAAAGTCAGGAAAAGGTTACGCTGCCATGTCCCCAACTCGTTTGATCACTGCTGTGCTGATAAAAGCCAACTCCCCTTTTCTCTGGCCAAGTGGGGTTTGGTTTGTCACGTATGATTGGTCAACTTTCCCTGTCAATCATTCCGACCTTGGAGCTGTTGTTTTGACATGGTGTACAGTCAATGTACAGTCAAGTCATTATCACATAGAACGCGTCCCCCTCTCTCTCTCCCCCTCCCCCCCGGTGAAGGGTTCTGCTGTCTCCATGGAAACGTGTGTGATGTCACGGCGTGTTAATAGAGACATCTAAGCTTGAGTTTAGGTGATGGAAAGGAGAGCCCCACTTTAGCGGGTCAGATGTTTAGCTGGGTGACACAGTTGATAGCTCAGAATAGTGTGTGTGGATCCCAGAGCTGCCGATCTTGCGCACAAACAGGAAGTAGGGCAGGGATGGTGGAAGGTCGGCTTGCATCTGCCACATTTATTTTCTTCTCCCCTCTCAACACGCTGCGCTCCGCCAAGGTGCAAGAGACAGAGAGACAGACATTAATGGCCTCCGACGACCCCAGGGGCAGGTAGAGAGTGATGTGGCACCAGAGAGCAAGTGGTGCTGACAGCTGAGAGACAATGGCCGTGGCACTGTTACATACATGAACGCACACACACACACACACACACACACACACACACACGTCAGAGACAAGCACACCCAGCTCATGTACAGTGCATTCAGAATGTATTCAGACACCTTGGCTTTTTCCACCTTTTGTGGATTAAATAATTTCAATCTATACACAATAACCCATAATGACGAAGTATAAACAGGTTTTAGAAACGTATGCCAATAAAAAATAAATGAAATATCACATTTACACACACTAAGTATTTAGACCCTTTACTCAGTACTTTGTTGTTTTAAAGCACCTTTGGCAACAATTACATTCTTGAGTCTTCTTGGGTATGACGCTACAAACTTGGCACACTTGTATTTGGGGAGTTTCTCCCATTCTACTCTGCAGATCCTCTCAAGCTCTGTCAGGTTGGATAGGGAGCATCGCTGCACAGCTATTTTCACAGAACCTTCACCCCAGTCTGAGGTCCTGAGCGCTCTGGAGAAGGTTTTCATCAAGGATCTCTCTGTACTTTGCTCCGTTCATCTTTCCTCGATCCTGACTAGTCTCCCAGTCCCTGGTGCTGAAAAACATACCCACATCATGATGCTGCCACCACCATTCTTCACCGTAGTAATGGTGCAAGGTTTGCTCCAGATGTGACGCTTGGCATTCAGGCCAAAGAATTCAATCGTGGTTTCATTAGACCAGAGAATCTTGTTTCTCAAGATCTGAGAGTCCTTTAGGTTCCTTTTGGCAAACTCCAAGCGGACTGTCATGTGCCTTTTACTGAGGAATGGCTTCTGTCTGGCCACTCTACCATAAAGGCCTGATTGGTGGAATGCTGCAGTGATGGTTGTCCTTCTGGAAAGTTCTCCCATCTCCACAGAGGAACTCTAGAGCTCTGTCAGAGTAACAATTGGGTTCTTGGTCACCTCCCTGACCAAGGTCCATCTCCCCCGATTGCTCAGTTTGGCATGGCGGCCAACTATAGAAAGAGTCTTGGTGGTTCCAAACTTCTTCCATTTAAGAATGATGGAAGCCATTGTGTTCTTGGGGACCTTCAATGCTGCCAAAATGTTTTGGTACCCTTCCCCAGATCTGTGCCTCATCACAATCCTGTCTCTGAGCTCTACGGACAATTCCTTCGACCTCATGGCTTGGATTTTGCTCTGACATACATTGTAAACTGTGGGACCTTATATAGACAGGTGTGTGCCTTTCCAAGTCATGTCCAATCAATTAAATTTACCACAGGTGTACTCCAAATCAAGTTGTAGAAACATCTCAAGGATGATCAATGAAAACAGGATGCACCTGAGCTCAATTTTGAGTGTCATGGCAAAGGGCCTGAATATGTATTTAAATAAGGTATTTCCATTTATTGTTTGTAATAAAAATTTAAAATAAATCTAAAAACCTGTTTTCGCTTTGTCATTATTGTTACGCCCTGGCCTTAGTTTTCTTTGTTTTCTTTATTATTTTGGTTAGGTCAGGGTGTGACATGGGGCATTTATGTGTTTGGCTGGTCTAGGGGTTTCGTATGTTTATGGGGCTGTTTCCTTTCTAGGTAGTTTTGTATGTCTATGGTTGCCTAGATTGGTTCTCAATTAGAGGCAGCTGTCTGTCATTGTCTCTGATTGGGAACCATATTTAGGCAGCCATGTTCTTTGGGTATTTTGTGGGTGATTGTCTTCTGTCTTTGTGTCATTGCACCAGATAGGACTGTTTTGGTTTTCACATTTGTTGTTTTGTATTTTGTAGTGTTCTCGTGTATGGTCTTGATTAAACATGTTGAACTCTAACCACGCTGCATTTTGGTCCTCCTCTCCTTCAGCAGAAGAAAACCGTTACAATTATGTGATATTGTGTGTAGATTGATGAGGATTTTTTTTGTATCTAATCCATTTTAGAATTAGGCTGTAACATAATGACATGTGGAAAAGGGGAAGAGGTCTGAATACTTTCCAAATCCACTGTAGAATGCAAACATTGAGCCCCCCCTTCACTCGAGAGCTCTTCTGCAAATAATGACTTTGTTTGTTCATAGGCCTTTGTCATTATTCAAAGGTGATGACATGTCACACATGGAAAATGTCATTGTATTGATGTTCCTATAATTGCATGTCAGCTGATAGGATACTTGCAGTGCCAGTCATGTAATGCCAATCCCCCATGTCTGTGATCATACTGTCCAGCTTTCTATAGAGGGTTCCAACAGCAGTCACACAGTTTATAATGACCCTATGGCCTTGATAGCAGCCTGGGCCACTATACCAATGGGGGTATCCTGGTGTGGGTTGTGGACAGGGGAGGACTGGGTCTCAAAATCATCTCGGGCATTTCTAACACACAGGTCCATTTTTTTCCCTCAATCTTCCCATCCAATTTTTTTACAAATTGAAACCCCTATTCTTTGCCAAATAATAGTCATTCTGTGCAACAAAAAACCACTCACAAAAACATCATACAGGCCCATACTGGCTACAGATGACCCGTCCATCCCTAGCTGTGGACAGAGCATTTCTGTTTGGGGCTGGTTAAAGTGGTACTTGGCTTGCTAGGGACCTTGCGTTACTTCCACGTCCATTACAACATGTTGTGGTGATATTTCAAGTTGGTTTAGAGTTTTAGAATCCATTTCATTTCAGGGGATCAATGGTTGAAATGTGTCATTTATTTCTCAATAAGGCTCTAGCCCTGCATGTGTGTGTATGTGTGAGTGTGTGCATGTTACTGTAAGGATGACCTTCATGAGGTTTGGTGCCTCTCCCCTATGGTATTTTGTGTGTGTGTATTTAAGTGAGCGTGTGTGCGTGAGAGAGAGTGTTAGAGAGATAAAGTGAAAATGTGTGTCTACATGTTGTGTGTGTGGCATGTAATGCCTTCATGTACTGTATGTCTGGAAACGGTTGAATTTTTTTTCTGTCATATAGTCGCTGTGGGTGTAGGAGTTTGTGGATATGTCACTAACAGTGTGTGTGTGGTGCTATGATGCGCTCGTGGCATATTTATCCACCAATAAAAACAAGATTGGAGCCCCAATGTAAATATGGTCCATGCCATGCGTTCTTCATATTGTTGTTTATTTTGGGGCCCAACATGCCCAAGTTGCAATTAACTAGTTTAAGGGGGCATTTGATTGCCATATTTTCATTGGATTAATATATTGTCTCGTTGATTTAGCTGAATATTTAAAAGTAAAACAATCAGAAATGGTAAATTTGATCCATCAGTTCTCTCTCTCTCTCACTCTCTTTCTGCCTCTCTCTGTCTCTTGCTCTTTCTCTCTCGCTCTCTCTCTCTGTCTATCTCTGTCTCTCTTTTCCTCTTTCTGTCTGTCTCTCTCTCTCTCTGCCTCTCTCTGTCTCTTTCTCTCTCTCTCTCTCTCTCTCTCCCTCTGTCTCTCTCTCTCAACTAGTGAAGCTGTAATCAGTGTATAAACAGTTTCAATGAACAAAGATGGCTAGGAGTCGATGTAGATGGCTAGGAGTAGACTACTGACAGTGTAGCCTCTCGGGACAGACTACTTAACAAAAATGGTATCGAGCATCTGACCAAATTTTGTTCTGTGTTACCGAGACTACTGACAGTTTATCTCAGCCAAGTGTGTGGCTCTCTCTATGACTTGACATTCAGTCTGCATCGTCCTCTGAGATACAATTACATTCCCAGTAGGCGCCCACTTTTAGTCAGAACCAGAGACAAAGGTGGAAACAGGAGGATCATTTCACCCATGTAGCCCCTCCACCTCCACCCAATGGAGTCTTGACTCACCCCGCGCCCACCAGTGCCAAACGTCGACGTTACACCCAGGCTCATCACTCCTCCCCATACCTGCACGTCACCTTAGAGCCAGACGGATGACTTTCCCCCCCACAGGGGCTTTTCCCCAATGACCCATCTGTTTTTAATGGTCACTTCCTGGAAACTGGTTTCGCCAACATACACCTGCTAGAATCTGACAGACACACAGGGATTGCCATCAGAAACCCCTCAGTCTCTATAACTGCTATTTGTGGGTCATTGTTCATTGGTTCAAGGTTGTGGTTGCAATGTTGTCATTGAAACTGTGAGATAGGAGAATCATCACATTATGGTTATTGATGGAGTCATTTCTTTTAGTTTTGTGTGTGCCTTTGCATGAGACTGTATTTGCAATGTGTGTGCATGTGCATGTGTATGCGTGTGTGTGTATGTGGAGTGAGCACCAGAAGTCAGCCTCCAGCGCTGCTGAAACAATCACACACACGCACGCACACGTAGTTGTGGAATTCATTTAAAAGCACAACATTATTTTGAGAATCTCCTCATGCAGTCCATTGTACTCTGAGTCATTTCCTGTTCAGGTGCTGTGCCAGTCTTAGCCTACGTTTCTCACACTCATACTTCCCACACTTAGCCTGATGACTCCAGGGCAAATTCAGGATATTATTCATATTTCCTGGGTTTCCTGGATTTCCTGGTATTTTCTGTGTATTTATTGCATTTCCCTTTTTGGTTCAACCTTTTTGGATCAACCTCTAAGTCTTTGTAGAGAAGGGCAGCAAGCATTGGTTTACCTTGAGGTACTGGCCCTTTGTCCATGATGAATGTTTCCTTGGTTTCTGCTGATTTCTTGGTAGGTCATTGTTACCTTGTTCCTGAGAGGGTCAACCTCTCAACTATCTAGGAACATAAATAGAGGGTAAAGCGGGTGTAAATGGAACATACACACTGGGAAAATACTGTTTGACTCAAAGTTTCAACCACACCGTCATTTCAACCACAAAATTCAATGTGATGATGTTGAATCAACGGAGAAAACTGACTTGATTTGCAAGAAGTCATCAACTTAAGGGATTTCGTATTTTTTTCACCCAACTGTTAACCTAAATCCAATGACATGGAGATATTTGTATTGATTTCACTTTGATTTCACGCTAGTTGACAACTCAACTAAATGTAAATCAAAACTAGACGCTGAACGGACCTCTGTGCTCAGTAGGTAATTCCCTTTTTCTGTGCACTTTTCTCTCTCTGCGTATTCTGACCTAGAACTTAAGCATGAGAATAGCATGCTATTAACCCACTAATAGTTTGGGGTGGACATCAAAGAAATGAAGTTGTGTCTGAGGTGTTTACAGATGTATTCTGACCTTGACTTAATTCTCTCATAATTCCACCACCTTTACATGCAATGAAACAATGAATAAGGTCGAGCAACCTATCGGTTCCACATCTACTTAATTTTTTATAGAAATAACACCATTCTCCATGCAGTGTAATTTACGCATTGATAAGAGTAAGACGTTTGGATAAGGGGATTGTAAATATAAGTGACCATTAAAAAATATATATATTTTACCTCATGATCGCTGGAGACATGAGAAACCATGAGGCAGCAAACTGAAGCATATCAACTTTCACCTTTTCCACAGTGAAGTTTATGAAATGCTGGCCTTATAACCTTGCATGGCTGAAATTGCATTGGCTGAAATTGCAACTGCAAATGACAGTACAGCGTCAAATCAAATCTTATTGATCACATACACATGGTTAGCAGATGTTAATGCGAGTGTAGCGAAATGCTTGTGCTTCTAGTTCCAACCATGCAGTAATATCGAACAAGTAATCTAACAATTTCACAACAACTACCTTATACACACAAGTGTAAAGGAATGAATAAGAATATGTACATATAAATATATGGATGAGCGATGGCCGAACGGCATAGGCAAGATGCAGTAGATGGTATCGAGTACAGTGTATATATATGAGATGAGTAATGTAGGGTATGTAAACATTATATAAAGTGGCGTTGTTTAAAGTGACTAGTGATACATTTATTACATCCAATTTTTTATTATTAAAGTGTCTAGAGATTTGAGTCAGTATGTTGGCAGCAGCCACTTAATGTTAGTGATGGCTGTTTAACAGTCTGATGGCCTTGAGATAGAAGCTGCTTTTCAGTCTCTCGGTCCCAGCTTTGATGCACCTGTACTGACCTCACCTTCTGGATGATGGCGGGGTGAACAGGCAGTGGCTCAGGTGGTTGTTGTCCTTGATGATCTTTTTGGCCTTCCTGTGACATCGGGTGGTGTAGGTGTCCTAGAGGGCAGGTAGTTTGCCCCTGGTGATGCGTTGTGCAGACCTCACTACCCTCTGGAGAGCCTTACGGTTGTGGGCGGAGTGTTTATGGTGACAAGCCAAATTCTTCAGCCTCCTGAGAGGCGCTGTTGTGCCTTTTTCACCATGCTGTCTGTGTGGGTGGACCATTTCAGTTTGTCCGTGATGTGTACGCCGAGGAACTTAAAACTTCCCACCTTCTCCACTACTGTCCCGTCGATGTGGATAGGTGGGTGCTCCCTCTGCTGTTTCCTGAAGTCCACGATCAGCTCCTTTGTTTTGTTTTGTTGACGTTGAGTGTGAGGTTATTTTCCTGGCACCACACAGGGCCCCCACCTCCTCCCTGTAGGCCGTCTCGTTGTTGTTGGTAATCAAGCCTACCACTGTAGTGTCGTCTGCAAACTTGATGATTGAGTTGGAGGCGTGAATGGCCATGCAGTCATGGGTGAACAGGGAGTACAGGAGAGGACTGAGAACGCACCCTTGTGGGGCCCCAGTGTTGAGGATCAGCAGGGTGGAGATGTTGTTTCCTACCCTCACAACCTGGGGGGCGGCCCGTCAGAAAGTCCAGGACCCAGTTGCACAGGGCGGGGTCGAGACACAGGGTCTCGAGCTTAATGACGAGTTTGGAGGGTACTAAATGCTTAGCTGTAATCGATGAACAACATTCTTACATAGGTATTCCTCTTGTCCATATGGGTTAGGGCAGTGTGCAGTGTGGTTGCGATTGCGTCGTCTGTGGACCTATTGGGGTGGTAAGCAAATTGGAGTGGGTCTAGGGTGTTAGGTAGGGTGGAGGTGATATGATCCTTGACTAGTCTCTCAAAGCACTTCATGATGACGGAAGTGAGTGCTACGGGGCGATAGTCATTTAGCTCAGTTACCGTAGCTTTCTTGGGAACAGGAACAATGGTGGCCCTCTTGAAGCATTTAGGAACAGCAGACTGAGATAGGGATTGATTGAATGTGTCTGTAAAGACACCAGCCAGCTGGTCTGTACATGCTCTGAGGACGTGGCTGGGGATGCCGTCTGGGCCGGCAGCCTTGCGAGGGTTAACACGTTTAAATGTTTTACTCATGTTGGCTGCGGTGAAGGAGAAGCCTGCAGGTTTTGGTAACCACTGTACAGATTTTAAAATGCACACGTTTAGAAAATATTTCACAGTGAAGATTCTCATATTCTCATGTTTGTTTTCTTTTGTTTTCATTCAGTTCATTATTTTCCTCTCTTGCTGCTGCTCAAATGGACCTCTTCCCTTCTGTCACTTCCTTGGCTGGTCTATCAAGAACCTCAAGGGGAGCTTGACCCTGCTTATGTTTGTTCATATGCATCACACATTGCAGAAATACTATGCATATGCATAAAACTGACATAACGTAATAATCATTTGTATGGGGTATGGTAGCCATTGGCTCAACTTACCCCATGGCCAACATTTTGACACTATTAGCCCACACAGCTAGGATGCAATTTCATGCTAGGTTTAGGACCTCATGTTGTAGCTTATAGAGACCCCAAGTGATGTATAAAATAAGCTTAAAATATTCTGCTTTGGTTTAGATACAAGCCTTGTGAAACCTATAACAATACATTCATTTGACTTTGTGGAAATCGTTGTTTTTTAAAATCTAACCTGCTTACCCATTTTCCCATGTGGTTTATTCCTTCACAGACTCCATGATGACCTCGTGCTAAATATTTGGTCACATGATTAATTTTGTGTATGGTTTCCTAGATACAAGGGGTCAACTAACCATGTGCCTTACGCTCCCCCAGTGCATCAGTGCACAGAAAGTTAAAAGGTAACTCTTTACACAGACAAGTAAGCGCCACAATAGGCATGGCGACTCAAGCGAAAAGGGCATATGCTAATTGAACAAAAACATATTATTCCAATATTTACCCATTTTCTACAATGGAAAATGTCTTGAGGCATGACCGCTAGAGCCCACAGACGGTCACACTGTATGACTCACGGCTAATTAGAAGAGTCAGACTCGTTAACCTCCCTGTGATTACCTCAGCTGTACTACTGGGCTGGGACACACACACACACACACACACACACACACACACACACACACACACACACACACACACACACACACACACACTGTATTAGCAGCAACTTATTTCCATTAAACTATTTCTCAGAATTCCCTGAAGTGTATTTCCGACTAGCCATTTGTAGTTGTGGAAATTCAATTTAGTTCAACCTCCAAGTCATTGTTGTAGAATAGCTTATCTTGAGGTAAATGCCCCTAGTTTATGATTCATCGGTTTCTGGTGATTTCTTGGTATTTCATTGTCACCATTCCCCTGAGAGGGTCAACCTCTCAATTATCTAGCAACATACAGTGGCAAAAAAGTATGTGAACCCTTTGGAACAACCTGGAACTCTGCATAAATTGGTCATTAAATTTGATCTGATCTTCATCTAAGTCACAACAATAGACAAACACAGTGTGTTTAAATTAATAACACATAAATTATTGTGTTGTTCTTGTCTATATTGAATACGTCATTTAAACATTCACAGCCTAGGTTGTAAAAAGTATGTGAACCCCCCTAGGCTAATTACTTCTCCAAAAGCTAATTGGAGTCAGGAGTCAGCTAACCTGGAGTCCAATCAATGAGACGAGATTGTAGATTTTGGTTAGAGCTGTCTTGCTCCATAAAAACACTCAAACATGTGAGTTTGCTATTCACAAGAAGCATTACCTGATGTGAACCATTCCTCAAACAAAAGAGATCTCAGAAGACTTAAGATTAAGAATTGTTGACTTGCATAAAGCTGGAAAGGGTTCAATCAAATCAAATCAAATTGTATTTGTCACACACACATGGTTAGCAGATGTCAATATGAGTGTAGCGAAATGCTTGTGCTTCTAGTTCCGACAAAGCAGTAATAACCAACGAGTAATCTAGCTAACAATTCCAAAACTACTACTGTTCCATCGTTGTGGATAGGGGGGTGTTCCCTCTGCTGTTTCCTGAAGTCCACAATCATCTCCTTAGTTTTGTTGACGTTGAGTGTGAGGTTATTAAAAAACTCTGAAGTCGGAAGTTTGCGAAAGAGCACCTGGATGTTCCACCGCACTACTTGCAAAATATTCTGTGGACAGATTAAACTAAAGTTGAGTTGTTTGGAAGGAACATACAACACTATGTGTGTCGAGAAAAAAAGGCACAGCACACCAACATCAAAACCTCATCCCAACTGTAAAGTATGGTGGAGGGAGCCTCATGGTTTGGTGCTGCCTCAGGGCCTGAACAGCTTGCTATCACCGACAGAAAAATGAATTCCCAAATTTATCAAGACATTTTTCAGAAGAATGTAAGGCTATATGTCCGCCAATTGAAGCTCAGTAGAAGTTGGGTGATGCAACAGGACAACTACCCAAAACACAGAAGTAAATCAACAGCAGAATGGCCTCAACAGAAGAAAATACGCCTTCTGGAGTGGCCCAGTCAGAGTCCTGATTGAGATTGAGATGCTGTGGGATGACCTCAAGAGAGCAGTTCACACCAGCCATCCCAAGAATATTGCTGAACTGAAATGGTTTTGTGAAGAGGAATGGTCCAAAATTTCTCCTGACCATTGTGTAGATCTGATCAGCAACTACGGAAACCTTTGGTTGAGGTTATTGCTGCCAAAGGACAGTCAACCAGTTATTAAATCCAAGGGCTCACATACTTTTATTGTTTACATGGTGTGTTCATAAAGACATGAAAACGTCTAATTGTTTGTGTGTTATTAGTTTAAGCAGAAATACAGGTAATTCCAAAGGGTTCACAAACATTTTTCTTTCCACTGTAAATAGTTAATGATTTAGATGGAAGAGAGTTGAAGGGCTGAGTCTATATTTTAGTCTCTCTGGAGAGTTCACACTATATACAGTAGCCTACATATCAACAATCATGTCAGATGAGACAGACATGCTGAACTGATTCACACTACGTAGTCTGTTTGGATAGACAGAGGACGAGGAATCATTCACATTGTACAGATATTAATATGCACACGTTTAGAGAATATTTCATAGTGAAGATTCTCATATTCATTGTGATACTTAGATATGTTTTGAGGCACTTGCCTGTAAACATCGGCATGTCGCCTGCACCAGACAGCATTTAGGAGAGTTATCGGTATAGCCATGAAAAATAAGATTTAATTTAATTATAGCCTACACAAGTGTCCATTGATGACGGATGGAAGTACGGACCCACACAAACACACACATACACACACTCACAAACACAGCTTCCTCTGGGTGATTTTAGGTCTGTTTCTGCATGTGTTTGTGTCTGTCTGAGCCTTTGTGTGTGTGTGTGTGTGTGTGTATATATATACTGTTGTGACAGAGCCCCACTGCCAGGTTGGGTTGGGACAGAACTGAGCCAGTGTTGAGTGTTTGTTTATTCTGCAGTCTGAGGTTGCTGCACAGGCTAGAGTGAGTTAAAAGCTCAAACCTCACCACAACCCCAAACTAACCATACCACAATGTTAGCACAACGTTAGCTGGCATTGCCAGGGGATTTACGAGAAACCACAACCCCAAACTAACCATACCACAATGTTAGCACAACGTTAGCTGGCATTGCCAGGGGATTTACGAGAAACCACAACCCCAAACTAACCATACCACAATGTTAGCACAACGTTAGCTGGCATTGCCAGGGG
This sequence comes from Oncorhynchus masou masou, assembly GCF_036934945.1. Taxonomy (NCBI): domain Eukaryota; kingdom Metazoa; phylum Chordata; class Actinopteri; order Salmoniformes; family Salmonidae; genus Oncorhynchus; species Oncorhynchus masou. The sequence continues at coordinate 16,588,275 of NC_088238.1, read as the reverse complement.
ATTTACGAGAAACCACAACCCCAAACTAACCATACCACAATGTTAGCACAACGTTAGCTGGCATTGCCAGGGGATTTACGAGAAACCACAACCCCAAACTAACCATACCACAATGTTAGCACAACGTTAGCTGGCATTGCCAGGGGATTTACGAGAAACCACAACCCCAAACTAACCATACCACAATGTTAGCACAACGTTAGCTGGCATTGCCAGGGGATTTACGAGAAACCACAACCCCAAACTAACCATACCACAATGTTAGCACAACGTTAGCTGGCATTGCCAGGGGATTTACGAGAAACCACAACCCCAAACTAACCATACCACAATGTTAGCACAACGTTAGCTGGCATTGCCAGGGGATTTACCCACAACCCCAAACTAACCATACCACAATGTTAGCACAACGTTAGCTGGCATTGCCAGGGGATTTACGAGAAACCACAACCCCAAACTAACCATACCACAATGTTAGCACAACGTTAGCTGGCATTGCCAGGGGATTTACGAGAATCCACAACCCCAAACTAACCATACCACAATGTTAGCACAACGTTAGCTGGCATTGCCAGGGGATTTACGAGAAACCACAACCCCAAACTAACCATACCACAAGGTTAGCACAACGTTAGCTGGCATTGCCAGGGGATTTACGAGAATCCACAACCCCAAACTAACCATACCACAATGTTAGCACAACGTTAGCTGGCATTGCCAGGGGATTTACGAGAATCCACAACCCCAAACTAACCATACCACAATGTTAGCACAACGTTAGCTGGCATTGCCAGGGGATTTACGAGAAACCACAACCCCAAACTAACCATACCACAATGTTAGCACAACGTTAGCTGGCATTGCCAGAGGATTTACGAGAATCCACAACCCCAAACTAACCATACCACAATGTTAGCACAACGTTAGCTGGCATTGCCAGGGGATTTACGATAAAATAATGTGACTGCGCCTTTCAGTATTCATCAAAAGCTTCTCTCGAGTGCTACACACATACACACAACTTTCTTCTTTCTTTTAAAATTACATCCTCTTACAACAGCACCAAAGAGCCTTGGGAACATGTTGCTATGACGATGGCAACAACAGCCCAGGTGACAGGGTTGGGGCTGTATTAGAGACGAGCTGACTGCTGACTGAGACTTCTTAGGAGCTGTTTGTTTATGGTCTTTTGTCCCCCTTCTGTCTGTTTCCCTTTGGGATAAAGACTTCAGTCTTCACTGAGTTTATCAGTAGGCAGCCTCCACTCAAAAGACTTGTATGTCAGAACACTTGGTTTTCAACCGACACTGGATAGAATAACATACTTGCTGTTATATTAGCTATATATATTTTTTACCTTTATTTAACTAGGCAAGTCAGTTAAGAACAAATTCTTATTTACAATGACGGCCTACCGGGGAACAGTGGGTTAACTGCCTTATTCAAGGGCAAAACAACAGATTCTTTCATCGTCAGCTCAGGGCCTCGACCCAGCAACCTTTCGGTTACTGGCCCAACGCTCTAGCCACTAGGCTACCTGCCACTACCTCTATAACCTACCCCTATCAGTGATGTGAAGTGCAATTGTTGTGTTTCTAGCCCCAAGTTCCAAAACTACTGAAATGTTGGTTTAATACTGTAGTTACCCAGGCTATTGACCCCCCTTTGCTCTTTTGACTCATCACATATGCTGCTACTGTTTATTATCCATTTTGTTGCCTAGTCACTTTACCCCTACATATGTGAAAGTATCTCCCTCCATTACCTCGAACCCTGCACATCGACTTAGTACTAGTACCCAGTGTATATAGCCAAGTTATCATTTTTATACATGATTTATTTCACCTTTATTTAACCAGGTAGGCTAGCTGAGAACAAGTTGTCATTTACAACTGCGACCTGGCCAAGATTGTAACGGGTGATTGTAAGGATGAGACCAAGGTGCAGCGTTCCTTGAGTTCCACATAATATTTATTACTGAAGTGAAACTTTAGACAAATCAATAAAGAACTCAAAACCGACCAGCTTCCTTGTGTGAACTAACTGCACACAAACAAAGAACAAGATCCCACACAGAAGGAGGGAAAAAGCTACCTAAGTATGATTCCCAATCAGAGACAACAATAGACAGCTATCCCTGATTGAGAACCATACCTGGCCAATCACAAAGAAATAGAAAACATAGAAACATGAACATAGAATGCCCACCCAAATCCCACCCTGACCAAACCAGAAATAGAGACATAAAAAGCTCTCTACGGTCAGGGCGTGACAAGGTAAAGCAAAGCAGTGCGACACAAACAACAACACAGTGTTAAACATGGGATAAACAAACATACAGTCAATAATACAATAGAACAAGTCTATATACAGTGAGTGCAAATGAGGTCGGATAAGGGAGGTAAGGCAATAAATAGGCCATGGTGGCAAAGTAATTACAATATAGCAATTAAACACTGGAATGGTAGATGTGCAGAAAATTAGTGTGCAAGTAGAGATACTGGGGTTCAAAGGAGCAAAATAAACAACAGTATGGGGATGAGGTAGTTGGTTGGGCTATTTACAGATGGTCTATGTAGAGGTGCAGTGATCTGTGAGCTGCTCTGACAGCTGGTGCTTAACGCTAGTGAGTGAGATATGAGTCTCCAGCTTCAGTGATTTTTGCAGTTCGTTCCAGTCATTGGCAGCAGAGAACTGACTCAGTACTGGTACCCTGTGTATATAGCCAAGTTATCATTGACTCAGTACTGGTACCCCGTGTATATAGTCAAGTTATCATTGACTCAGTACTGGTACCCCGTGTATATAGTCAAGTTATCATTGACTCAGTACTGGTACTCTGTGTATATAGCCAAGTTATCATTGACTCAGTACTGGTACCCTGTGTATATAGTCAAGTTATCATTGACTCTGTACTGGTACCCCGTGTATATAGCCAAGTTATCATTGACTCTGTACTGGTACCCTGTGGATATAGCCAAGGTTATCATTGGTTCAGTACTGGTAACCCATGTATATAGCCAAGTTATCATTGACTCTGGGGTACATGGGGTACCAGTACAGAGTCAATGATAACTTGGCTATATACACGGGGTACCAGTACTGAGCCAATGATAACCTTGGCTATATACATGGGGTATCATTGGCTCAGTACTGGTACCCCGTGTATATAGCCAAGTTACCATTGACTCAGTACTGGTACCCCATGTATATAGCCAAGTTATCATTGACTCTGTACTGGTACCCCATGTATATAGCCAAGGTTATCATTGGCTCAGTACGGGTACCCCGTGTATATAGCCAAGTTATCATTTACTCTGTACTGGTACCCCATGTACCTGTATATAGCCAAGGTTATCATTGACTCAGTACTGATACCCTGTGTATATAGCCAAGTTATCATTGACTCTGTACTGGTACCCCATGTATATAGCCAAGTTATCATTGACTCTGTACTGGTACCCCATGTAATTAGTGGATATTGGCTCAGCCCCATGTATATAGCCAAGTTATCATTGACTCTGTACTGGTACCCCATGTATATAGCCAAGATATCATTGGCTCTGTACTGCCATGTATATAGCCAAGATATCATTGGCTCTGTACTGGTAATTGTGTACTTGTTTGTCTATTAATTATCATTTACTTTTCTCTCTGCATTGTTGGGAAGGGCCCATATGTAAGCAATTCACTGTTATTCTACACCTGTTGTTTAATGACGCACGTGACAAATACAATTATTTTATTTGATTGTGTTTCTTTTGAGCCACAACAGCTGGTCTCATTCTTTCGACACATCATCATCCTTTAGTTTTAGACAGTATGTACCTGACGCTGCTCTTCCACAGCTAGATACACAAAGATAGACACTGATCAGTTCCATTCACAGTAATGCAGTGTTGTTGTTGCGTTTGACCCGTTGACCCCAAGCATCACGGCTGACCCCGGAGGTCACAAGTGGGATTATGGGTGCTGACCCTTGAGCCCATAGGGATTGTGTGAGAACAGCAACCTCAGCAGATTAATAATAAGAGATAAAACTCATCGGAGGTCTAGAGGTCAATGTGTGGCCACAGTAGTCAGTAGAAACCTGGAAACAATCAACTATCTAAGTCCCTTGGCTTTATCCCTTACCGTTTCCTTTCAGAGCAGCGTTTTCCATTGGACCAGGGCAGAGATGGGTATCCGTCAGTGGGTGCAGGCTTTTGTGTCATCCCAACACTAACACTCCTGATTCAAATCATTAATCATTGTCTTCATTTTAGATAATTGTTAGTTGAAGCAGAAGTGGTATTGCTGGGCTGGAACAAAAGCCTTCACACACTGTGTGCCCCTCTCTAGGAATGGAGATGCCCACTCTTGTTCAACAGGGTCTGTTTTGATCCATATAGAGACTCAGGCCTTGGTGTCCCTGCGAACAAGACTAACAGACAGAACCCATAGGGGTGAATATGCGGTTAAAACGCATCAATATTCTCTGTGCGTTCATTTAATCAATCAGTTTAGATGAAAACCCTTCTTAGGGACGATGCCTTTTGATAGGTAGATTTTACACACTGGTGTTCGCCTTGTTTTGCTTTGTGTGGTGATGCTGAAGAGATGTATAATTGGCTTCTGTCAATAGGGACCTGTGAGTTTTGGCAGCAGCTAAATAAGATGGAGAGAGATCGATGGCCACTGAGAGATCCAAGGACAACGTGTCCATGTCCCCTCCACAAACCTGCTGTCAGGGAGCATGACTCCTGCCAGCTATTTCTCACCCAATACACACACCTCGGATACAGTGTACACACACACAGACACAGCTCGCGCAGTGCACACATACAGACACCCACACCTTAAACCGAACAACGCACAGACAAACACCTCAAAAAGCGCACACACACATATGCATGAACTAACAAACACACAAACCCAGACACACGCCTTGTGCACAAACCTCACACACATACTCACACACTCTCACATAAACACACACACACACACAGCTCGCATAGTGCACACATACACCTCAAATGGCACAAACACACGAATGAACTAACACACACACAAACCCAGACACACACCTTGTGCACAAACCTCACACACACCGGCTGTTACACTCTGATATCCCATTACATCCCATCACCCGGACAGCACACATTTTATTCTGGCTCAGTGCGCACACACACGACACGAGAGCATGCACATGCATAGATAAACACAATGCATGCACCCATCCATACCGCATAGACACAGCTACTGTGTGTGCACACACAAATGCAGACAACAAATGAAACAGGAAGGACAAAGCCTGTGGAATCGACCCGGCCATTTCTCTTGACAACCAGGAATAATTGAAGAAGATTGATTTTCAGACATTGTACCCCCCAGAAGATGAGTCATTTTTCATTACGTCAAGATGATGTAAACACTGCAAAACCACAGCTCGGAAAATAGCACTTCTCGATCACACACATTTAATCAAGTGTAACAGTATTGGATCTGTCCCTAGCTAGCCAATTCACATCAGCTACACAAGTGTTTTGGTCCGATCCTAGTTTAGTGATGGTCTATGGTTCCTGAGTAGCCTCTTGACATGTCTCATAGGCTGTTACTGAAGTGACCGGTTGAAACTACATAGCTATTTGTAACATGTTGCCATGCATCTGGATTTGACCCGAACACCTCAGCTGTACGAAGCATGTCCACCCCCTTTCAACTCTCCCCGTTACTCACTTTTCACTCTGACTTGAGTCATTCTGGGATATGTGAGAGCTCTTTAAAGAAATGTGTCATTTTGTTATTTTGTATCTGTCAAAATGTGATGACGGATACCCCCAAACTTTGAATCTAAAATAAATCTGCAGAAGCTACTCATCAATGTCTGAAAATCAGAAAAAGTAAGTGTGGGTAAGAAACCTTTTCTTACAGCACCACAAGGCTCAGTGCAATGTCCTTATTTTTTCACTCTCTTGTTATCAACCATTCTCCAGTGAAGGTTAGCAGCTCTTCAATGCTTTTATCTAGAACAAATTGTGACATCATCCTGGCCTCTTCCCCAAGGCTGTTTAACCCCAAAATAAAACCCAGGGCTTGGAGGAGACAGTGAATGCGCACCTTGATGGACTCCTCCTGGGAAACTGTCAGACGCTTGCACACACACACACACACACACACACACACACACACACACACACACACACACACACACACAAAACACACACACACACACACACACACACACACACACACACACACACACACACACACACACACACACACACACACACACACACACACACACACACACACACACACACACACACACACACACACACACACACACACACACACACATACAAACACACAAAACACACATACATACCAAAAACTCCCATCTGAATCTCTGTCAGGAGGTGATGGATGAAGCTAATGTGCTATAAAGGACAGCGGTCCTGGTTCTCTAGAGCCTTAGTGCTTTCTGGTCATCCCAAGACAGGTCAATAGATAACTACTGATTAGACTAGTTGAGGTCACACTAGTTGACATCATGCTGGAGTTGGATAGCCTCAAAATCCAAACTTCATCTCGTTATTTTCCATAGTTGTTTGATTAGTTTGGATTTCAAGCCTAGGAGTTAGTGGACATGGAGAATTGGGATTGCTTCTGTAATGTTTTCTATGATTGGACTAGGCTTAGTTATTATTTCTGCAATTCACTTTGTGGCAATCAAAGTTCAGTACAACTACAAAGCAGTTGGAAAGCCAATAGCGTATTTTTAATGCCATGACAGGCATTATCGTGAAGAGAATGACTTACCTACTGTTATTTGTATGAATTCAAACACACGCTAAGTTCACAAAACATTGTCTACTCTTATCCACTGAATTATAAAAATGCCCTTACACGTGGCACCACAGCAATGTTATAGAATATTTCCACACTGCTGCTTTGATTGAATCCCGTCTCTATAACTTTCTACCACTGATAGTCTGTCGCCCCTGACAACCATGGCTTGTCCTCATAATAATTATGCAAATGAGATGCCACTGCAGGTGCTTATTAACAAATAACTCCTTTTCAGGACAGGTGCTGTTTTAACAGCCACATTCATTCACCAGCCAGCTAAGCTGTCAGTCTATCTAAAATCACATTTCAATTGGTTGTTATGTTTGGAAGTGGAGGCTCAGATTTTAATTGAATTGAATAACTAATTTCAGGGATTTTGTGTTCTAAAAGGTCAGGTTTAAAGAAGGCTGCCCACATATCTGGTAGCATGAGAATTGCAATTCCCTTTGTCCAATTTAACACACAATTGGGAAAGTGTATTGGAATTACTGACCCCCTCTCCCCGTCTCTCTCTTTCACCGCCCCCCTTTCTCTCTCAGATGGCACTCTCTCTCTCTCTCTTCATATCTCTTTCCCTCTCATCCCCCTCTCTCCACTCCACCTCCCTCTCTCTCAGATGGCACTCTCTCTCTCTCTCTTCATATATCTTTCCCTCTCATCCTTCCTCTCTCTCCACTCCCCCTCCCTCTCTCTCAGATGGCACTCTCTCTCTCTCTCTACATCTCTCTTTCCCTCTCATCCTCCCTCTCTCTCCACTCCCCCTCCCTCTCTCTCTACCTCCCTACCTCCCCCCTCCCCACTCCTTCCTCTCTCTCTACCTCCCCCCTCCCCACTCCTCCCTTTCTCTCTACCTCTCTACCTCCCCCCTCCTCACTCCTCCCTTTCTCTCTACCTCTCTATCTCCCCCCTCCCCACTCCTCCCTCTCTCTCCCTCCCTACCTCCCCCTCCCCACTCCTCCCTTTCTCTCTTTCTTCTCTTCCATTTTGGAAAGGTGGACCGGCAGCAGCTCTCCTTCCTTCCTTCCTTCCTTCCTTCCTTCCTTCCTTCCTTCCTTCCTTCCTTCCTTCCTTCCTTCCTTCCTTCCTTCCTTCCTTCCTTCCTTCCTACCTCCTCCCCATCAGTCTAATTGCCCAGCCTGCTGTGTCCAGAAATAGAAGGAAAGATTCTAAGGTCTGTCTCTCTGTGTGTCACTGGCTGCTGTAGCCAGGATGTGAATGGAAGTCTGTGGGGTGTTTCGCTGGTCACTAGGATAGATATCCATGAAGTATTATGATCTTCTGTCCACTGGGTTTATAGAGGAGCCACTGAAGAAACACATGGAGGATTTGCACTAAGATGATCAATGCTGTCAGTTAAGAAGTGAGGTGGATATTGGATTGGAATGATTTTAATTGGGTGATATATTGCAGGCCAGGATGTTGTCCTGATCTGATCACATGATCTGACCAGGCAGGAAAAACAGGTGTTAACCGGGTCACATTCAGGAGGCTGCAATGTATCAAAGATGGTGGATAAATAAAGATGTCTTTCTCAGGCTTTCTACCATTGAAAGAAATGGTCACAGTTCCGGTCAGCATGACAGGATGGCTTTCCCATAAACACTAATGTGATAGCAGCTGGGTCTGGTCTGCTTAGTTCGTTAACTGTATATGAACCAGAAAAAAAGGATCTAGTGAGATGTCTCACATCCTCTTCCGTCTCGGCAGTGTATGTCATGTTGCCGATAGAAACGCCATGAATAGAACTGACATTATTCCGTTCCTCCACATGTCATAGTTGTATTTCTATCTGAACATTCCTCAACGACCCAAGATATTTTCCTCATCAGCTGTGAGTTGAAGATTTTCATTTAAATTCACTTTCTTTTGTGAACAATAGTTTTTATTGAATCGCAGTAAAATTCTAATGGACCACAACCCTGCAGTGTTGCTTACTCTGACTAGTCTGTGCACTGATATATACATACATTCTGTTTACTGATACA